>NW_007578165.1:213712-217971 GCF_000690725.1 Stegastes partitus | reverse complement strand
TTGAACCCAGCCTACCTTGAACTCCAGCTGCTGCTTGAATCTCCTTCGTCTCGTGACTTGAGCCTGGATGATCTGCAGACCTTGTTGTTCTCGTCTGCTGTGCTTCCTGCTCCCACATCACAATAACAACGAGGACCTTTTGATCGGCGCAATAAAACATCAGAACTTGTTGCGGCGTTTTTTTTTTTCACCCGCGTAAGTAAACAAAGGTCCTTATTCATGTCCCCTGCCACTCAACGTCTAGACATTGTTTTCTCCGGTCATGTGTTCGTCATCAGGGCTTTGTCCCGAGCGCTTGCATCACTCGGCCATGCGTGCAGCACGAGGAGCCGCCCTCCACTCGCCGCGGCGGTCGGTTTGTCACATGGATTACGCCGTCATATCCATCAAACCCGAGTAAACAATCGCAAAAACAGCACATGGCGAGGCAGCTGTGGACCTCTGCGAGATTCATCAGTGACAAATGACGCGGCTCACCTCACAAGGTTAGGCAGACAAAAAGGCCCGTTTGATACCGGGAGCACTTTTGTTCTGCGAAATCTAAAGTTCTCAGATTTATGATCAAAGGTGAAGCAAGGTCCCTCAAAGAGAAGCATTAACTCGCACTCATCCACCCACCAGCTCTGCAGTCAGATAGGTGTTGCGGACGCGGCGAGGCTGGCATGGATGTCGATAGGCAGGCGCTGGGCCCTTAAGGGCATGTGAATAACAAATGAGAATGATTTTTTAGTGGGAGTGAGAAGGTTGGTGGGAGATTTGGCTGGTTGGCGGAGTGGCCCCGGCCTCATCTGCCGAGCTGCGCCCGGTGGGCTGCGGGTCAAGGCTGGGTAAGCGGCCTCTTACACCTCTCCCCTGGGATGTTTACCAGCCAGGCTCGCTGCCTCACATTGGGCTGACCTTCCACTGCCTGCTGGCTCCCCGGCTCCCCCTCTCTCCCTCTCTCTCTCTACATCACTGGTGGGCAGTTAAGCAGCGAGTCACGTTACAGAACGAGCCAGAAAAGCCCTCTTGCCCTGGGCGGATCAAGGGCGGTATTTTAAACAGATCAGATCGCACCATTTGCAGCCTTCTACAGTGCGGGGTGAATAAATCTCTGAGCTTTTAAAGAGCGGTGATTAAATGTTTTACTGCATCCGTCTGCCATGCCTCTGGAGCGGGAACCGGTCCGAGAGCAGGTTTCTTTTTTTTTCTTTTTTGTCCGCCATTTGTTTAATGGCTGGAGATATTGATGTTTTTTTGCACCGCAAAGTCTGGAGTCAAATATTGGCCTCGTTATTAAAAGTCTAATCTTCCCGGACCCTTAATATCAGTTTTCCCACAGAAAGGTTAGCCAGAAGCTCCCATTTGTCAAAGAGAAGCAGCGCAGACAAGCAGAACATCGTCGTCCTAGTTTGTCAATATAATGCCAAGATAATAATGTCAAGAAAATGTCAAGATAATATCGGGGACAATGAAACATAAGTGGGTGACTCATTGTGTTATTACACCTGAAGGAGAGTTTTGTTTTTTTTAACTTTATAAACCTTAAAAAAAAGGAAACTGTCAGAAGTGATGATCTGATTTGATTCCTGTGGGGAAATTAAATCTTTTCCAGAAGCAGAGATGTTTGCAGATAAAAAGAAAAAACAAAACCTCAGAACAATGACGCCTAAACAAGCCAAGCACAATAAAACGGATAAATCTGCACATTCTCCAACCTTTATCTGTCACTGCGTGAGTCACAAGCCTCTGAGTTATGTAAAGTGTCCTTGTTTAGCCTCGTGGATCTGAGCAGTAAATACTGATGCAAGATTCAATTTGTGCTTTTAATTATTGTAAGTTATGTGTCTCTTTGATTTAGTTTTAGTTTAGGAAGCAGCTGGAAACAGAACTGTGGATGACAAGTTATAAAAAAAAAAACTGCCTAAATTTAGTGTTCTCTGATGAGGAATTATGAAGTTTAACATTAAAGTGTTTTACATTGTGTGTACAAACATCTGCACAGTGACAGAAGGAACCTGAAAGCTTTGGAGGCCTGTTCACACAAATACAGCAAAATTTAAATACAGTCGTGACTCGATAATCCGACCCTTAACAATCCTAAACCTGCTATCCGACAGGTTTTTAGGAAAAACAAACAGAACCCATAAAAACAGCCTTAACATAGCGACAGCCTTGGATTCTGACTCCGACATGACATTTAATGTCACCAATCAGGATGACGGCGTATTATCTGACTGAACAATCCCACAGATTGGCTACGTTCACACTGCAGGACTTGATGCTCAATGAGGATTTCTTTGTGACTTCCTTCACGTTTCCAGTTCAATGCGACTTGTATGTGATCTGCTGTGTGAACTTCATACGACCCAAAAGTGTCCCGCATGCGCAGAAGAGGACACGACGACGTCACACGCAGCGAGCGTGCTCAGTGTTTATGGAAGTAAACATGGATGGTAACGGTGGAGCGTATCTGCCACTCCCCCGCCGCCACCGATGGTGGAAACAGAAGTGTGAGCGCTAACTAAACTAGCATCAGCAGCCAAGTACTGCCTGTGTGTTCTGGACACTTCCACCCCATCAGAGCGCTGCCCCGGGGTGGAAGTGTCCCCCGACCACATTAATTGGATCTGTGTTGTTCAGACTGTCATAGAAGACCAGATACAGGTCGCATAGGAGAAAAAAAAAATGGATTTGGGTCACTTCAGCTGCTGTCTGAACGTATTTACCTTTGATGTCAACAGACGGCCCGTGCACAATCACACCGGTCAGTTAGGCGTTAATCCAGCGATGTGTAGTGTTCTAACAATACACGAGTTATTATAAAAACTATGAACAATAAATATTAACAACTAATGAGCCTTCCAGCATCAAGCCCTCCTTGTATCTGGACCTCCGTCTTGACAATCCGACAGCCTTGATATCCGACATAAAAGATGGTTTTACATTTAGTATTGGACCATCGAGTCACGACTGTACTCACCTGTTCCTATCTGTATTCAGACTTGGAGATGGATGCAAGTCTTTTATAAAGTATCGGTTATGCAACAAGAACATATAAAGAATCTGTGTGTGGTCGATTCATCACATGCAAAAATGACAATTCAATATGTCTAAGCTGTTATTGATTGTCCTTAGCGTGATCGAAAACACACAAATAGGCTAAAGAGCCTTTTATGGCCCATTTAGATCACAGCTGTGCTTTAGACAAAGGAACGAGGGCCTTCTTTATGTCCTGCTCACACTTCAGCTACTTTCCGAAGGCCTGTTGTGAGTCTGTCACAACTCCAACCCTTTCAGACATGCACTCCTTTCCATTAATGCATCTAAACGCTTCATGTGTGAATCGCTTGTCTGTGGAAGCTGCAGCACTAATCTTCGTGTGCATCACTGTGAGCACGACACCAGTCTGAACTGCATGCAGCCACAGTGACGGAGGGCCAGACACAAGAGGACGTGCTGATGTAGGACACTGTGACATCTAGAGGATGACAGGACGGTTCAGGAGGTGACGGCGTAAAAGCTGCAATCAGGAAAGCATTCCAGTCCTCATGCTAACATGCTAAACAGGGTGCCAGAAAAAGATTTGGGAAGCAATAACGCCAAAAACACCAGAATGTCCTGCTTCATCCGGCTCCATTTTGCTGTATTCAAGCCAGTGTGCTGTTCAGGTCACTCTGACCCACAGTCCTGCACAATGGACGACACGTCACAGCGTATAAACGAGCCTGAGCTGCCGCTACAACACGGACACATGACGGCTCGTGTCACACGATCAAACTGTGACGAAAATGTGAACAAGATGGTGAAAGTTTAAGGAGCAATATTATGAGGAAGTCGTAGTCTATTGTATGCACACTGCATGTAGGTACCGTGGAGGTGCAGCGGCAGTACGGACTGTGATCTGGAGATTTAGTTTTTCTTGTACTGTCCAATCATAGCTGTAAATATTGTGCACATTCCTTAACTTTCTTCATCCCTGTCATGGGTTTGCCTGATTGAAGCTGTGAGTAACATTAATGTAAATGCGATCCACTTCTCACTAAAACTGTATAGAAGCTACACAAAACCCGTCCTTGTCACTAAAATGGCGATAAAACAGAGAGAAGCTCATGTTTTTTAGGGGCTATTCATGGGTCAAGACTCGTCACCATAGCAACGCACAAGTAGAGCTTTGTGTGCAGCATTTGAACCCAATCATCATCTCTTCCTAAAGCTAACCCAGTAGCTTTGGTGCCTAAACCTTAGCAAGTATTTCTTCAGCGTAAATAAAAGCAAAC
>NW_007578165.1:211372-213074 GCF_000690725.1 Stegastes partitus | reverse complement strand
CACTGTCAACCAACACAGCTGTTACATATCCTGACATGAGACATGCTGTGACGCCTGCCATCGCTTTAACAGATCGATGAAGTCAGCAGCGCTACAAATCCATACCGCGTATGTCCGAAAATGACCTCGCCCTAATTAACAAAAGGACATTTTCAAATGCTAATACTGACCCTTTAACTTTACTGACTGGAAAAAATGATTCGAAGGCGATTAAGTGGCGGCCAGCAGCCTGCACGGCGGCAGCGACGGGAGGAAACGTGGTGCTGATTAGCCGCAGAGAAGGTGTTGATGACCCATAACTCATCAGGACATTTCTCCCCGTCGCCGCCCCCTTGTAAAGCCCTCTGTCCTTCATGCCCCCGCATACCTGTTTATCAGCCCCCCAACACACACACACACACACACATGCTTCAACACATGCAGCTCAGAGCGTCTAATTAGACTGTCAGGGAGGACGAGGCGAAGGGGGGCTGATTTAACCCTGCCCCCCTCCCTTGGTGAAGTGACACCAATTAATGCATGCTACTGCCCCATCCACCCCCCTCCACCACCACCACCACCACCCCCTGGAGGTGACAGGCGTACTGACACATGGCGGCGGCGGCTCGACTCTTTCTTCCGGCTGTTGTGGGAGACGAAGGGGAAAAAAGAAACAAACAAAACATCACCACAGGAAGAGAAGTGGCATCGCTATGACGATGTGTGTGAAATATATTGCGTGTCCTCGAGTGCTCTGCTGTTGTGTTGTTGTTGTTGTTGTGTGTGTGTCACCTTTATTCGTGCAGGCAGCGTTTGGCACAGTGAGATCAGCACTGATGGGAATGGATGTGTCGGAAATGAGAATCCTTTATGAAGTGGTAATCCGTGACATCCTGTTTTATTTCCTCTTTTTTTTCATTTTTCATTTTGTCTCCGTCTTTGCTGCAAAGCTCTCGCTGATGCTTTTTAAAATTATTATTATTAGTTGTACTTTTTACAGTGATCATCTGTCAGCGTGTGGCAGCTTCTAGCTTTGATTTTCCGTCGATGCTTTCTTCTCTTCGTCTGATTGGAGATGGCGTCTATCACTCGTCCTGACCACATGCATTTACACCTGCTTGTTCTAACGTAATATTAACAATAAAAAACTCGTTTGCACATCTTGCTGCCACTTTCCCCCCCGGTGGTTACTCGTGACATTGCAGCCAATAAACAGTTTGTCCTGTTTATCTGCTGCCCACAAGCATTTATTTATAAAAGAGATGATTGTAAAACTCTTCACAGGACACCTTTTACTGCAAATAAGGTTGATTATTACTCTTTCTACTTTGTTTTTACAATCCACGGGGGTTTAACGTTGGTAAAGCATAAAGTAAGTTTTATGTGCATGATGTCATTACAGCGTGAGGTGTCGGGGCAAAGCAGGAGCGCTCTGGCAGGTACATAGGGGGGAAACACTAATGTGCATATGCAGTGGGCTGCTCAAAGGGGACGCAAACCTGGAAGGCAGAAAGCTTTTTTTTGGTTTATGTGCCAGACGAGCAATTTTCATTTAATTGTGTGTCACCTGTGTGTCTCTGTGAACTGTTTTAGCTCTGCTGGCTGTTTTATAGGAAAGTGTTGAAGGGATGCTTCACCATGGAACAAGTTTATGTCTGTTTTTATATTTAAAGGTTCTGCGTGCAACCTTTCAGAACCACTGCACAGCATCTCAGAACAAAAC
>NW_007578165.1:206462-208684 GCF_000690725.1 Stegastes partitus | reverse complement strand
TGCATCCTTCTGTGTAGCTGCTGTTCTCCACAAAGAAGACAACTTTCCAGCCTTACAGCTTGAGCGCACCTTTAAAACTGAATGGATCCAGATCAGGCACAGACACGTCCGCCGCTGAACACATTTGATATAAATTGAAAAGAGAGCGAGAGAGCGCAAGTTTGTAAAATCTTTGTGGAGCTTTTGTACCCTTTGAAAGTTTATTAAACCTTAAACTCTAATGCCAACAGAGATGAGAGCGATAAACCCTTCACATTTTGACATCCTATTTTATTTGCGGCTTTTTTTCTTTTTTTTATCTCGTCTGCGCTTCTCGCCGGCGAAACAGCTATTTTATTTCTGACCTTTATTTAAACAAGGCCAATAACTCTCCCTGTATCACGGCGGTATCTCATAAAGCAATGTCCAAAGCAAATTTACAGCAGGAATGTATACAGGATTTTGACATGATAGATTAAAAAAAAAGAATCCAGAAAAAAACAGAGCAGCAACATAATATGAAGCCATCAGGGTCAGAGGTCAAATATGAGTCTTGGATAAACAGGCGGTTGGTGTGATACCACCCAGAAGGAAGTGATTTCGTGTGTCTCACAGAACACAGTCCCTCCGCAGAAATCTTTTCCGGCTGGTGGAAAAGCCCATAAAACAGCCTAGACCGTGAGTCACTGTAAATCTCGGTGAACCCAACGCTAATGACATTCTTCTAGGGGGGAAGGAGCCAGGTCCTCTTTAAAAAGGTCACTCTCAACACATCTGTGGAACTGCTTTGGGGCCATACGTATTTATTTTAGTTATTAAGCATACAAAGTGTTTCATTTCAAACTATTATACGTATAAAAAACATTGCGGCCACAGACGGCTCTTTTCTCATAATCAGCTGTTTTGAGACCAGAGGTTTAACTACCGACTTGGCTGCGGTCTGCGGCGCTGCGAAGCCAAAAGGAAACGGAGTCCATCTGTCTGGGGACTCGGCACTAAACCGAACGAACGACTTTTAGGGAGGCGAGGGCATCTTCTCACATTTGGAATTAAACCTATTCAGGACTTCAAGGTCTTTCGGGGTTCCTCAAGAAAGAATAAGAGCAAAATATTTGTTTATAGACTTTTATACTGTGTTAAAGCCACAGACTGTATAAAAGATGGACGTAGCTNCCACACGTCCATCCATCCATCCATCCATCCATCCATCCATCCATCCATCATCTATGTCACAGGGTCAGTGGTGCAGCAGCAGTTTTATATTAAATATATGTTGTTATATTAGTCATACATAATGTAATATATATATTTGGATTTCATGTTATTTTGTTGTTATTACTTTCGTTATTAGAATCACACAAAACCTGGTCTGCCCTTCAGTTACGGTCCCAGTACCCCACGTACGCTTTTGGTCGCCCACCCGGTCCTATAAACGGGTTTTTCCCGCCTTGTTCACGTATTCTGGGGGCGAGTTAAGCCAGACTGTGCTGCTGCTATCTGTGTGTTTTCCAATGTACATAATTTCACTTATAAGTTTACTAATATGTTGTTCTATTGTTTAATTTCTGTAGCTGTACAAGTCGGAAACCGACAGGGAATTTTGTGTTTTTTATCGTCTGTCAAGTTTCAATAAATGGAGCTCGCCTCCAAAGAGATCAGTGTTTCGGCTCATGTCACACAACGCAGCAGAGAAACCACCGGTTACATCTATATACCGCTTAATCCTCACGCAGGGGGCTGGAGTCTATCCCAGCTGACTCAGGGTGAAGGCAGGTTCACCTGGACAGGTAACCAGTCTATTACGGGGCTACACTTTGAGACCAATTGAATCACCAATTAACCTCAACATGTTTCTGGACTGTGGGAGGAAGCCGGAGAACCTGGAGAGAACCCATGCTGCACGGAGAGAACATGGAGACTCCACGCAGGAAGATCCCAGGTGTCCTAATCGTGATGCGAATTGGGGATCTTCTACTCACACAGGATTTGACCTTTTACTAGTCAAAAGAAAAAACTCAGGTAGGACAACAAGGTGATTGGTGGCTGTTTTACTATTTTGTAGGGGTGTACTGCAAATTAAAGGTATAACACCACTCAAACTATTCAGTATGAGACATCTGCTCAACTCGCCCTGTGGTCCCACTGTTACTGTCAGGAGTATTAATGTGTACGTGCCCAGCAGCATGTTAGCTTTGTTAGCCTTGAAAACTGGACAGACACTGAACAGGATGATTGTATCCTTA
>NW_007578165.1:194679-204115 GCF_000690725.1 Stegastes partitus | reverse complement strand
ACAAACCGCCACAACAGGGCCCGAGGTCGGTAGCTGGACTCTTCTCCTCTGTGGTTCCTCGGTGGTGGAACGAGTTTCCAAACTCTGTTCCATCTGCTGACTCCCTCTCAGTCTTTAAGAAAAGACTAAAGACCAGCTCTTCACTGAACACCTCTGCACTTGACAGACTGAAAACAAACAAACAAAATCCTGTTACCTCCCTACAGCCTGCTATTGGCATCAACGCCCTGTTACACATTTGTTCTATGACACTTATCTAGATTGTTTCTGCTCACTAGATCCTTACTTGTGTTGCATCTGCTCTCAGATGTGCGTCGCTTTGGATAAAAGCGTCTGCTGAATGAAATTGTAGAATTGAAGAAATTGTCTGATAAGTTGATGTACTTTTGGTTCCAAATGCAGGACAAATGTCCTTCTTTTTATATTTAAAAAAATCTTGTCACCTGAACCAAATGGCCTGGTGTCCAAAAGACCCCAAAAGTCCTGAATAGGGTTAAAGTCACAGATCTGAGGAGTAAATAACCATAAACTTGTGTTTTCTTCCAACAGTAGAATTTAATTGGACGTTGATATGAGTGTACAGAAAAATGACGTGTTCACACAACGCTGGTTAAACCAAAAAATACCAAAAAGCCAATAAAACCCCCCAAAAAATGTACCTGCTTTAAATTTGGCCACAGTTTCCTCGTGCAGCAGAACAACAACCCTCCCGGCACTAGTGCGATGCTCGTAGCGCTCCCTGGAAGTCCCTTTATGTAAACATGTCAAGCACCATCTGCCATGAGTGCTGAATCTCCTAAACAGTGTCAAAACAGCAACCCTTCAACTTGGATTTAATTTTGGGGAAGAGGAAGAAGTCAGAGGGAGCCAAATCTGGCAAGTAGGCTGGGTGGGGAGCGATGATTGCGTTGTTCTGGCCAAGAAACCCGGCATAATTACCACGCTGCGACTGGGCGCGCTGGAGCTCTCGCATGCCGTTGTGCAGCCGCTCGGGTCGTTTGTGCCGAATGTTCTCCCGATGTTACGACGTCGCAACTAAATTCCCAGCGTGCAATCACAAAAACTGTGGGCTCTTCCACTGCTGTTGCATTCATAGCTGCAGACCAAACCGTCGCCACCTGGGACGATCCTCCACAAACATCCCATTCTGACTGATGCATGGTTGCTCTAGACACTGCAAATGCACCAGAACATGCAGGTGGAGCTGTTGATAGCATGGCCTCACTCAGTCTGCTGAACGCACCGTGAACTGCATCAGAACTGTTTAAACCACCCTTAAATTACACACTATACCTGAGTTTTATGTGAGGTTTCTGTGGTGACGTTCCCGCTCTTTTTTTTTGCACCCGTACCAAAGATTTACTGATCGCTTTGCCAGTGCAGAAGAGGGGAGCCAACGTGGGAACGGAAATGAAGCACAGCTGTGGCTGCCCACCGGGCAAAATCCACCGCAAAGACCCCGGAGGCGCAGACGGGGTTCGTGTGCTGCCAGAGCGACGAGACAAAAAGTCTTGTTCTGCAGCTTCAACCGTCTGTATATTATCTACTGGAAAATTAGCGGATAAATTATTCCACCCTGGAGGTCACTGTGCCGGGTCCAGACCGCATCTGTTCTAAACACACAACTGGCATCGCTTTTCAAAGGCCGCGTGTTCGCTGAAGAGACCTCTGTGTACGACTACGACCCAAATCGATGCAGCACGGTTGCGCTTAATTTGCTTCTAATTGTAGCTGCAGCTGAGAATTTTTAAAAACAGCCTCAAGAACAATCAGTGACACTGACTCTGTTATTTGCTCTGCATTCTACAGCTTTGATGAAGAAAAAGATAAAATTATTTTGGTTTTTTTTAGGTGTCAAATTTTCAAAATTCATCCATTTTGGCTTCACAGTTCTTGCAGGTGTGACCAAGTTAATTCATTCAGGTGGAACTTCAGGGGCCTAAAGGTTAATGCGGTGCCAATTTGCTTCTCGGCAGATTTATCGTATATATTTATTTATAGTTGCTGTGGTGATGGAAATAGACGCAGCGCCCCCTTCAGGAGAGGACAAAAGTGAACGTTTTGAGTGTCTTGTTTATCCCAGATGTTCATCCCACAAAACTTGTGGCTGGGAGACTTTGCTGGGCGTCAGGACAGTGAACGGTGCGGGAATGGCGGCGATCGGTTGTGATGTGGACAAACTACACCAACACAGAGTCCGATCGGAGACGACGCCGGCAGTTACCCGAGAGAGAAGGAAATGGTGCGAACACAAACAAAGGAGGAGAAAGAGAGCCGGATCCATGCTAAAGGCTAAAGGCTAACCCCTCCAGACCAGCAGGATCCATGCTAAAGGCTAAAGGCTAACCCCTCCAGACCAGCAGGACCGTCCTCCTGCTCTCCAATGTCCGCTCCCTCCACAACAAGCTGGACGTTTGCTGAGAGAAACCCTCAGAGAGTGGAGGGACTGCTGTGTGTCTGCTTTAACAGAAACATGGCTCCATGACAGCATCCCAGACGGACAGACAGCTGGAGGGGATGCAGACAGACAGACAGACAGCTCTGGGCAGCATCTGCAGCTTCACCATCATGTCCCTGAAGACCTACCAGGACCTGAAGAGGTTCACCACGTTCAACGAATGGCGGCGTGCATGAACGTTTAGTGTCTTATCCCAGATGTTAATTCCGCAAAACTCTCCTGAAGAAACGCTCTCTCATCCTGCCTGTACTACTGTGTCTGTACAGCAACATGACAATAATCCTGATTTGATTTGATTTGTCTAAACTTGACATTTTAAATAGTTTTACAGTTTTACAGTCACACATTTGCGTGAGCTGCCCGGTGCATCGTCTGCAGTTCAGGACAAAACTAGGACGCCGTCTCTGAAGGACTTTTAATAATAATAATATCAGAAGTAAAGCAGCAGGGAAACACATCAGTGAGTGATGTGCTTCTGATGTACAACAAGGAGAATCAGACAGTTTTATTTTGGCTTTTGTTCTGTATTTAAATGACATCTTTTCAACCAAAAGACAAGAGTTCAACTTGGGAATACACGTGAAGTGGAGGCGGGGGGGAAGTAGGTGCCGTTTGGATGCTTTTTAATGAAATCTAAATAATAAAGAAGATCAAAGCACTCATCGTTTTTTAATAAAAGCGCCTTCGACGATGAAAAATCCATAACATCTAATTAGTTTCAATCGCACCATTTCCTTTTGTCGGGACTCGGGGAAACAATTTTGTGCCGAGAAAAAAAAAAAAAATTAAATGTCAGTTAAAACAATGATTTAAAAAGACGTTTCCTGTGTAGAAGTGAAGCTCACTCTCGTTCTCTTTGTAATTAATTCATACCGGCACTGAGTTTTGACGGCTGTGGGAATAAAGTCTGACTGCCAGCGGTGACAGCAGCTCCCCGTGAGTTGCAGCTGATGCTCGTGATGCTTTTGGATGTGTTTATTAGACCAGACAGCAGATATCTGTGATTTCACACAGCACATAAATGGCCAACAGTGAGAACTACTTCCCTCTCATCGACTTCTTTCTGCTCGTATCTTGACTGTTGCCCTCTGCGCTGACTCCTCTGCTCAGAGCTCATTTCCAGGCCGGGCATGTAGCCACGGACCCTGTTGTATCGTATAATACCTCGGCAGCCATAACACGGCCCTCGCCCTATGTACCGTATATATCTGCATGGAAACGCGGTGACTGTTTTACTGCTGTGTAATTTTCCGCAAATCCCAAGCCCGCGCTGCAATGCGGGCTTCAATGTACCTTTGATAATTGCCGTCCTTGTACATTACCTTGCTCAAATGAGGGTCAGCTGCCGAGATGGAGGAGACAGCGGGAGCGTGAAATAGGTGAAAAACCAGCGGAAGGATGCTGGAAATGTAAAATCACAGTAGGAGGACAGGAGCTGAGAAGAAAAACAAGGGGAAAATAAAACACAGGTACATCACAAAGGTCTGAGTGAAGTCTCGGAATCTGTCGGTTACAGACAGATGATAGCAGAATATTTAAGAAAAAAGATGTAGTGCTGGAAGTTTTTTCTTCCTAAAATATGAATGTAGCAAAAAATAGCAGCGGAGGGCAGCACTTAAACCTGCATTAAGCACATTTTTAATATTAAAATATAATCAAGTGACTCGGTGTAGTGTGAAGGGGTTGCATTGTGTGCCAAACCCACTAATAAAAAACACCAGCTCCGTAGCTTTCACCTCATATTTATGCTGCTCTCGTACGATTTGGGCAAAAATTATTGCAACTGAAAAATGTCCAACTCGGTCGGGTTGACACGTTATTCCTTCGCGGCTAAACCCCCACTGCTAATCATTGAGTCGACCGCAGAACTGTCGGTAGTTATTTGTTAATGGTTTCAACGCTAAACACAAAAGCAACAGGTTAGGTTACATATATATGACATAAAATATAATATATATGACATAAAATATAAATACTTTTTAATCATATAAATGTAAAACCTTCTTTTATGTCGGATTGTCAAGATGGAGGTCCAGATACAAGGAGGGCTTGATGCTGGAAGGCTCATTAGTTGTTAATATATATTGTTCATAGTTGTTATAATAACTAGTAGGGCTGGTCCCAATAGCACTTTCTGCTCTCTGGATATTCAGGCCCAGTTAATGATGAATATTCAGCGTGATCGGGGGACACTTCCACCCCGGGGCAGCGCTCCGACTGGGTGGAAGTGTCCAGAACGCACAGGCAGTACTTGGCTGCTGATGCTAGTTTAGTTAGCGGTTTTGGACTTTGTGTGTAAGATTTTGGTTTAGGTGTTTGTTTTGTGCAGACTCCTAAAGACTGTGAGGATTAAACCTATTGTAAAGATCCCTGGAAACAATGCAGGACTGACCCAGAACATGCAGTCAAACAGAAGAAACAAAGGATTTGATGGATATCAGTGACGAAAAGAGTTCTAGGAGCAGCTTCTATCGTAACAAGTGAGGGCTACATTGCATAAAAAATTAATAAAACAAAGCTGCCTCATGCCTGCAGAAGCAAATGTTAACAGTAAGTGACCAAAAAAATACAGATTTGGCTGAAAAAAATTAATATATGAATTACAAAACAGTGCACATGTACCTTTTTTTATTATTTTTTTTAGAGCATGAATTTGTGCAGGAATGCAGGAATAGTGCAGATCGGTCCGAGCCACTGTTTCCCATTTACAAAGCCAAGGTTGTTCACGGACAACAAACTATTTTTTTGGCGCCCACACACCTCGAGGAACGTGAGTATTTACTGAATCTGCTGGACTGGATACCTTCGTGACTTGGCCTGAGGACTGACTACTGTCTGACTTGATTTATTTGTCGGCGTTCATGAGACGACTTGACATTTAAAAGTCAATACTTTAGGTTTTGACTCGAAAAATAAAAAAACAAGGCAGCAACACGCAACGTTTCCACAGTGGAAGCATCTGAATATTTCATTACTGAACTTGTGCGGTGAAAGAAACGGCTCTCACAGACCTAAAAAACCTCACTATTCATGTTCAAGTACCCTTTTATTTCAATAATGGTCAGCATTCAGAGATATGAAAGGCTGCAATTTATTTATAAGCACTCAGACATGCCCCAAAAGATTAAAGTGGCTATGGTTTAGGTATTGGATTTTTTTTTTTTATACTCATCTGTTGGTGTATTGCAGCCAGTTTTGCCCCAGTTTCTTTTGTTTTTGTACAATATGGTGTAACCTAGACTGTAGACAGCTCCCGCAAAGCGTACAGAGAGAAACATGTAGAATGAAAACATACAGAAAAGTCTTGGGAATTGATGAAGGTAATAAATATTGGACTTGATCAGAAACATGACTCAGGGTGCTTTGAGTCTGTAGGTTGTGAGAACTGTTTGTTAAAAGGTTCTCCAAGAAACACATAAAACACAACTGGATGTGCTTCTGTATATTTATTAGAGCTAAAACTGTGAAACCTGAAAGAATCTTTGGATTTTCAACTTTTCTGACAAACCTCATCCGTGACATCCTGTTTCAATGACATCTAAGCTTAAAATCAGAATAGTTCATCATGTCTGATTCAAAAATTTCCAAAAAATAAACCATAAACTGGCTCCTTATAACCATCTTGGGCAGCGGTTAGCCCGGGATGCAGCAATGGTGCCCCTCCAAAGTCGTGATGGGGGAATTGTTTTGGTGGAACATTTGCATGCAGGGAGGCGAGCACTGATCAGTACTTCCAAGTCCGAGGCCATGGTCCTCTGCCGGAAACCGGTGGATTGCCACCTCTGGGTCGGGGGGAGTTGCTTCCTCAAGCGAGGGTGTTTAAGTATCTCGGGATCTTGTTCAAGAGTGATGGGAAAATGGAGCGCGAGGTGGACAGGCGGCTCGATGCGGCGTCAGCAGTAATGTGAGGCTGCACCAGACCGTTGATTTACCAGTCCATCTACGTCCCAACTCTCACCTATGGTTACGAGCTTTGGGTCGCGGATACAAGCGGCCGAAATGAGCTTCCTTCACAGGGTGGCTGGGCTCAGCCTTAGAGATAGGGTGAGGAGCTGGGACATCCGAAGGGAGCTTGGAGTAGAGCTGCTGCTCCTTTGCATCGAAAGGAGCCAGTTGAGGTGGTATAGAAACCTGATACGGATGCCTCCGGAGAGGTTTCCTCTGGAGGTCTTCCAAACACGTCCACCTGGGAGGAGACCCCGGGGCAGACCCAGAACCCGCTGGAGGGATTATATCTCTTGGCTGGCCTGGGAACACCTCAAGATCCCCCAGGAAGTGCTGGAAAGCCTCGCTGGGGGGAGGGAAGTCTGAAATGACCTGCTCTGCCTCCTGCCACTGCAACCCAACCCCGGATAAGTGGAAGATAATGGATGGATGGATGGATGGATGGATGGATGGATGGATGGATGGAGGTGAGCAAAACCAACAACAAAATCAAAGGAAGCAGAGCTGCTTCCTAAATCTTTGTCAAAATTTGAAACTTTCAGTGTTTGGAGGTTGCCGTTTCCCGTAGAGAAGGGAGAAGACGTTTGTGTGAAATGCATGTAGGAATCACCAGTGAGTGACACCAGTAAAAAAGCAGAACACTGGACACAGTGGAGCGATTGTGAAGCCATTAGTGACTCAACAGTCACGTTGAATCAGGGACTTTTCAGATGAACTCCAGGCAGAGCAAATAAGAGACAAGTATGGAAACAAACTAAAAACATATCTATATAGTATGTAGAGCCACATTATAGAGCTACACCTGGAGAGAATGGTTCAAAAAATTAAACGGGTGCTTTAATTGTTTGTATTTTATTTTAAAATTTTAGTCTTGTTTCATGCTGGAGCTTGAGCCGAGCAAACAAACACACTCAGAGACTGTTCGGGGTCCAGAGGGTTAATTTAGCTTTTTAGACAATGAGCTGTTCGCAGCCTGTGTTTCTTATATGGAAGTTATGGGCCTTCAGTATTCCTACCGCAGGATGTATTTCATTACCTGAAACCTGCTGTAGCTCATCTTCTCATCATGGCCAATTCAATATCTTTTCAAATCTCATTACCCCATAAAAGACATCATGAACTTTACATGCAGACAGGTTTCATTTCAGCTGCTTTTCTGCCCCGTCGCCTCGCGCCGAATCCACGCCCGTGATATCTCGCCGTGGCCCCCACGGCTCATAACATAACTTCCTGCCGACTCATAATTCAATAAGGCTGACACGGCAGACACGCCACAGCCGGCTGGTCACTCAATCTCATCCCTACCTATTCTCCTCATTGGCAGATAAGAGACAGTGATTGCACTCTGTCACTTTTATTCCCTCGCTCTGCGGAAGAGAGATGGGGTGGTGACGAGTGAGGGGGGCGAACTGTAGCCGCCTGCCGCTTGATCAAATCAGCCCTCCCGCAATATCTCCCCTCTCTCTCTCTCTCTGCCGACTCCCCCCTTCACTCCTGTGTGCCTGCTGGCATTTGAAATGTGAATCTCTTGTGCAGCAGTGGAGAAAAGTGAGAAAACTGCAGATGTCAAAATGGTGGCATTTCTTCGACGGCGACGTCTTTGTCTTCGCAGTTTCCCCTCGCAGGTTTTTTGCTCAGATCAAAAGATAATTCAACCATAAGGAGCCGTTTTTTACATATTCTTTGAAGGTAATCCGCGGATTCTTTGACATTTTAGACTGTAAGAGACGCCGGCTTCGCACGGAGTTGAACTTTCGACGCCCTCAGTCGCGGAAAAATAAGGTCTGGGTCGGTCTCAGCACTCCAATCCCACACACAGATGATACCTAGCGCCTCTACCTTTTTAACCTTTGCTCCACAGAGACATTCAGCGGGGCAGAAGCCAAGCCCTGGGTCAGTAATGAGCTGGTGTGCTGTGTGATTGTGTGTGCACAGCTGGGAGTTGGTGGATGTGATAAACAGGTACTGGAGTGGGCTGACAGGGGGTTTATAATGTTGTGGGCAGGAAGACAGAGGAAAAATATCCTGAGTTATGAATCGTGTGTGTCTGGCTATGTGCTGTTCTCATTTTGTGAGGACCAGACCAGTGTGACTGCTAGACAATGGAGATATGTTTTGAAATAGAGAACATTTTGCCCGGGCCGCCGATAAAAGGATGTTTGATGGCTAAAAACATAATTATGGTTTATTACAGGCTGGATCATGTTTCCATTGTTTTGACCATCATTCTTATGGAAATAATAATATTGTGCTCACCAAATTAACAGCTGCACGGCGGAAACATGATGTCACTAAAAAGAAGCCCAATGAGGCAGTCTGATGATCCGGCTGTAAACAAGCCAACAGGTCAGCAAGAATATTTGGACCTAAAACTAAAATGCGTGCAGGTGAAATGTCTGTAATCATTTCTCAGCAATTAAAATGCTACAGCTAGACAAAACATTGCCCTGGACACTACCATTCTCATTTTGTTTTTTTGTGGGACTGTACAAATATTTTGGACACTAAAAGTAATTCTTAGTTCACTGTAGGGTTATAATTAGGGTCAGTTTCTCACTTTCA
The DNA here is from genome assembly GCF_000690725.1 of Stegastes partitus. NCBI lineage: Eukaryota > Metazoa > Chordata > Actinopteri > Pomacentridae > Stegastes > Stegastes partitus. The sequence continues at coordinate 195,150 of NW_007578165.1, read as the reverse complement.
CAACCCCTAGAGTTATCATGCAGATGCTTTTGAACTGAGACCACCAGCACGTTCTTCCGAAGAAATAATTCTTATCAAAGCTGTTGGCATCCAGTTCTACGACCAGCTGCCACATCTGGGGCAGAAAACGTGAGCCAGTGTGGAAGGGTCAAAAACTGCAGTTCCTAAAATGGCCACTGGAGGCAGGACTCCAAAAGCGAGTCAGTCCCCACAGACGTCAGTGTTAAAATGCTCGACTTTACAGCAGAAACAAACATGTTTACAGTCTGGTGCATAAAATGGTTTTGGTCTCTATGGCTTATTGACCCCATTATGACAACTGTATGGAAGTTTTATATCTGCTGGGGCAGTAGAGTGCATGTAATGAGTGCATATACGCCGATACACTGTGGAACTATACGATGGAAAGTTTCCAAGCAGATTAGAAAATGAATATAATCAAGGCTTTGGGTGGAGTCAGATGGTGGCCAC
>NW_007578165.1:175120-193672 GCF_000690725.1 Stegastes partitus | reverse complement strand
CAGGACAGGTCACTGCTTCCAAACCAAACTAAAAACATCCTGCGTATACTCTCTATACATGTGTGAGTCAGCGGAGATGACACATCGCTACCACCCTGAAATCTCCCAAAGACAACCTAAGAACAAGATAATGACCTGCTGGCCTTTCCCAAAATAATACATCTGTCTGTCTCACCCGGTGGGTTTTGTCTTGGCAGCAGAGAACAAAAAAATCAAACCCTGTCCAGCAGATGCAGGTACTTCACCTGGTGAGGGACCGCACTGTGACTTCGGCCTAATTGAAAGACGGTCATGCAGAGGGACTGAGATCTCAGGAGCCTCATTTATGAGCGAAATGTTAAAAAAACGATTTCCCGACATGCCCACAGGAACGGGACTTATCTTCAAACAAAACAGACATCATAATGATCGGCTTAATGTAAACCCGCGGAGCTCCAGATCGGTGTTCCAGTCACACAGGCAACACGACGCGAGGAAGTGGCACATGGCGCATTTGATTATGGGCTTCTCGGTGACCTTTACTACTTCTGTATGGAGAAATGAGAATCTGGCTGAGTCTCGGTTTCCCTCCCCTCTCCGGAGCGTGTAGCCAGACTGCCAGCGTTCAACACATTACTCATATCCATATTCATAAAGTTGGGTATATCAGCCACCTGTTCGCCATTGATCAGCATTTACTACGGAGAGGCTCGCAGATGTAGAGAGATTTGATGTTTAAGCAGCACTGCTGTGCCTCAGAGGAGCCCTGGGAGGCAGAAGTCTCGTCTAAAGGTGACATTCTGGGAGTTTGAGCATTTTGTGAAGTCATGTTGTAGTTTTTTCTTTTTGTTGTTGTTGAGGACTCATCTTCAGTCTGTGATTCCCTGCATGTCCCAGAATGATGTACAACAGCTGCTAGGGGGGAAAAAAGGTGCAAACTTATAAGCTTTAAAAATAAAGCAGGGACCGTTTTTGTTTTTTTACAAGCCCAGTTTCCTTATATCTTGACTATGCTAGCTGCAAATGGCGAAAGCAATTCGGATACTGGACTGACAGCTGATTTATCTGGAAAAAAAGCTGGTGCTCACAGCTGTTAATCCAAACACTTGGATGAAAAAGAGGTCGTCTCTGTCTGGCAGCAGCTACTTTACATCTTCATCTTTAATTTCATCATCTTCATTGGTCCATATCATAATATTCACTTATGCTGTTCTATGGGGTCCACATGACATTGATTACATGTCGGTCTGTCCTGCAAAAAACGGTCAAATCCTGTTGGTTTTTCATGCATTTTTGAATTACTCTATTCAAACTGATGGAAGATAGAAGGTGTAAAGACTGTCAGGCCTCAAGAGAAAGATGTGTGACTGGACTAGATATGAATGTGATCAGAAAGAGACTGTGTACCTGAATAAGATCTGCCCACTATCCCCTTTAAAGTCTTGTGCAGCGACACACCGTTCCTCGTGCTCCTACCACATTCAGGATTTCACCGTGGACGTCAAACTTGCACAGAAAGCTAAAAAAACTGACATAACCTTCAGTTTGAGGACCACCACTGGTGACATGGGGGATTGGGTCGATGGCTATGACCCAGAGACCAAATCAAACTTGTTTTCTTTGACATTCATGGTTTTCACTTTATTGTATATAATGCTTTGTGTATATAGTACTTTGTTTAAATTATTTTTATTTCTAGTATTCTTATTTTTATTCTTATTTGCACTGCTGCTATTGTCGTGTTCTTCCACACAAGTTTCGTTGTACTTCTGCACAATGACAATAAAGTCTCTTTATCTTTATCTTTATCTTATCTTGTACGCTGTGATTTCGTCCTGAGTAGAACATCTCGCCAAAGCAAACCGAACAGTGGCGCCCAATGGAAGTTGGGTGCTCCGTCATGACAACACACCAGTTCCAGCACATTTAAAACAGGCTCCCGACCAGCCCCTACTCACCCGATATGGCTCGCCGCAACTTCTCGCTCTCCAAAAAAAATGATATTCAAGTTGAAGGGTTTGACACAGCGGAGGAGATCCAGCATGCGTCGCAGATGGTGCTCGATTCGTCTCCAGAACGGCGCTTCCAGGGAGTGTTCCAAACATAGCAGGAGGGCTGGGAGTAGAGTACGGCTGCAGAATAAAAAAAAAAAAAGTACTTTGAAGAAGGAAAATTTAAATCAGATACAGTTTTTGCTTACATTGGTGCAATTGGTGCAGCTGGTGAATACAGTCTGACTGGATTTGTCTTCAAGTAGCTGCAATTTACATTCGTGTCTGTGAAGGCTTCTGCAGGTGTGGGAATTGGGCTTTGAGCTTCTCATAGGATTGTTTTTTGCTTTTTTAAATTTTTTTATTCCTGTATGATCGTTAAAGGAAATCCTTTCGTTATAAAGGACTTTAGCTTAAAGGCCCCATGAAATGACATCTGTACCTGGTAAAGTCCTCCCAAAGTAAAACAGCCATCAGAGGGAGGAGGTCAGGGTGGATGGGTGGGTCAACAAATCTGTTTATTTCACATTTATCAAATCAATCAATCAAATCAAATCAAGTTATTGTCATTTTGCTGTACATACACAGTAGTAAAGGCAAGATGAGAGACAGTTTCTTCAGGATTATTCAACCAGCAAGTTTTGTAGAATGAACGTCTGGGATAAAACGCTGAACGTTCACTCTTGCTGTCTCCTGAAGGGGGCGCTGCATCCATGCACGCTGCCATCACGTTGAACATGACAAACCTCTTCAGGTCCTGGTAGGTCTTCAGGAACACAAACACGATGGTGTGACGATGGTGAAGCTGCAGATGCTGCCCAGAGCTGTCTGTCTGTCTGTCTGCATCCCCTCCAGCTGTCTGTCTGTCTGGGATGCTGTCATGGAGCCATGTTTCTGTTAAAGCAGACACACAGCAGTCCCTCCACTCTCTGAGGGTTTCTCTCAGCAAACGTCCAGCTTGTTGTGGAGGGAGCGGACATTGGAGAGCAGGAGGACGGTCCTGCTGGTCTGGAGGGGTTAGCCTTTAGCCTAGCATGGATCCGGCTCTCTTCCTCCTCCTTTGTTTACGTTCGCACCGCTTCCTTCTCTCTCGGGTAACTTCTGGCGTCGTCTCCGATCGGACTCCGTGTTGGTGTAGTTTGTCCACATCACAACCGATCGCCACAATTCCAGCGCCGTTCACTGTCCTGACGCCCAGCAAAGTCTCCCGGCCACAACGTCTGGGATGGACAAGACACTCAAAGCGTTCACTTTCGTTCTCTCCTGAAGGGGGCGCTGTGTCTATGTGCGCCGCCATCACTAACACTTAAATTGGTTTCTTTCATTGATGACAATGACCGTTTCCTTAATGAAGTAGTTGTTTTCATTGACATGTTAATCATGTTCCTAAACCCAAACATGTGAGTTCACACTGTTGATTTTCTACAATTTTTTAAACACTGATCTCTAATGGTTTAGCAAGGCGCAGGAAAATGATGTTGTCCCGCTCATACTGGTGTCAAATCACAAACCACTTGTGCAGTATATTTTCTTCTGGAGGGCAATTACAAACTACATATTTGTGGTTTCATGTTGGAGGGTTTGCTGTTGTACTTGTCCAGTATGCTACTGGTGTGCACAGGTGTTGGTACACGTTCAGGCATTAAAGAAGATAAACATAATAGTGTCGGAAATAACAAGAACAAGAAAAAGGCAGTTTGATTTGATAGGAGCAGCTAAAGGATGGAACTAAGTAATGGGTTATGAAAAAGTTAAATTATGTGTTTCTAGGTGTTTTTAAAACCTCACGGTCACTGTTAATGGGTTTTTTTTTTGTAGTTTAATAACTAACTGAAAGAAGAAAAACAAACAAACTAAAATTTGTCCATATTTCTGTGACTCAGACTCAGTTAACAAACTCAAACTTAGTCCTATTTCAGGTATTTAGCTCTTAAAACGATGGACCATCATGGGCCCAATATAGATGTAGGCAATACATCCAGAGCTATAATAATAACAGTAACGCTAGCAGGCTAAAGCTGCACTAAATACACTAATGGCACATGTAGAGAATTAAGAATTTGTTGATGCTTCACTCGTACAAGTCATTCTGTTCTATCTGTCTGCATTTGTGCTGTGAGGTACTTGCCACGTCTTGCCGGCAATAAGAAAACTTCCACCTCGCAAAGCCGGGTACAGTCTCGGAGGCTCAATTTTCACTATGTGATATGAGTCTGAGAAAAAAAAAAAAAACATCCAGTAAGAAACTGTTTTGCAGCAGAAAAGCCAGTTCAGTCAGCACAGTATGAATATAAAGGTTCAGAGGATGATGAGTTCTGAAACTCCCAAACCTTGTGAACAACTATCTAAACCAGACATTTTTTATTTTATTTTTTTTTAAAATGAAGCATGATTCTGCAACCGCACGACCTATTTGGTGCCTCTAATGTGTTCAGAAAACCCATTTTGGTGAATAATTTAGGGGAGATCTGACTGAAATCCTTCTAGAACGGCCGATGTGTTCTTTCGATGTGAAAATTGGAAGCAAAAACCCAATTACTGCTGTCAAGTAGGAGCCGCGTGGAAGGTTGCTGCGCCGGAGCTGTTGGGTCAAGTTAACATGGTGATAAAAATGTGATGCCTGATGCTTTTATTAGCGTTACTAAAATATACAAAACCTCCTCATAAAGACAACGAATGAAACCATAATATCGGAGAAGAAAGGAGCAGTGAGCATTCTGCAGGATTGTGTAAACATTTAACAGAACATTTTGTTGACCTTTTCCGTCCAGCATGAATTTTTATTTTATTGTCATGACGATGATCACCGCCGTAATAACCCAGACCATGTAGAATTCTCTTCAGATTCATGTCCGCTCGCTGATTCTGCTTAAGGCATCTCGAGAGACTTCACAGGATTTCACGGCGGAAACACTTCCACGGCAATGACACAGTACATCACTTTAATGACGGTCGAAGTCTGGTGACTGTTTCGCAACACCGTGACCCGCCGCAACCGAGGAGAACGCGAAACAACATCTCTCACTTCTGGTCCGTGTGCAGCAAACCTGTTTAATTAGCCACATAATGTCCCACGAGGCCCTTTTAGCAGCGATATTAATACGTTGTTATCCAGAGTTCAAGGAGGGGGGACTGGAACGCAGGACACGATGCGGCGAGGCAGGATGAATAACAAAAATAAACTTTAATAAACTCTCCGGTGGAAGCAACAAAAGCTGACAGGGAAGCAAAACTAACAGCAGGAAAGCGTGCTTGCAGGATTCAGGCAGGGAAAGACCAGAAATAGACCAAAAAAAAAGAAATCTAAAGGAAGCAGAAAACAGGAGACATAAGGAGGAGACGAGGGAGGAAATGCAGACAAACTGATTAACAACCAAGGCACAGGTGAAAGTAAGAAAATCCAAGAGGCACACGAGGGTTGAGGTTGAATAGTCAAAATAAATCCAAACATTTTTCATTTATCGATGGAAAACCTAAAGTTAAGAGAAGATGTGAGGTATGTAGCAGTGGTAAGAGAACCTGAAGCCACGCAACCATGTTGATAAAGGTCTGTGGTAATTATCTCCCTTTCCTACACACAAACCAGTGCATCATATACTAAAAGAGAGGCACCTTTCCTCAGCAGTTAAAGATTTCAACCAGCTCTTATTTTGGCAGCGACCTCTGGGTCACAAGGTCACAAACCTTTCTCAGCCCCCAAAAAAACACTATTTGACTACAGCCGAGCACAATAACAACACGAAGCAGCTAAAAAGAGTCACACTGAAGGCACAGGAGAAAAACAACATGTAAGGAATGGCCACTGATCGTGACACACGCTTCATTTCCCTGTTTGTACAACTGATGATACAGAAACCAGGATTAACTGAGTCGCCCTGTTTTCTTACTGTCAATAAAAACACCATGAATCAAACACTATCAGTAACCGAAGCCTGATGCATCGTTTTCTGTCGTCATAGAGCTCCACTGTTGTCCACAAACACATGAATATCACACACTGGCTCAGATGTTCCTTCACTACAATAAACACACTGTTGGGCGTTCTGCCTTAACCCCACACATAACTTCTAGCTGCAGTAAATGTTCTCTAGATTTTGACTTTATCAATCCCAGAGGGAAATGTAGGGGCTACAGCAGCATGACTGTTAAACAAAGAGGGTAAACAAAGCAAAAAGACAACACAGAAGACTGGGGTAGGGTATTAAATGAAGGTAAAATAAGATAAAAATATAGAAGAAAGTCAACAACATTTAGAAGAATATATACGAGAGATACAGAAATGTGATAATGTGCTTAGATTGAAGCATTAAAGAGTCGTATTGCTGTTGGGAGGAAAGACCTCCTGTGACGTTCCTTGGAGCGGCGAGGTCGTATCTGATGCTGAAGCTGCTCCTCAGATTGTTTTATGGAGGAGGTGCGAGGTGTTGTTCATGCAGTTTGGTCCTCTGCTCCACCTCCTCCTCCTCCAGGGTGACCAACTGACAACAGACTGGGCTCTCCTGATGACTTTGATCAGTCTGTTGGTGCCTTGACGCCTGCACGCCACAAGAAGATGGCCGCCACAGCCTGATTAAACATCAGGAGCTGCACACATCGAAGGGCCTGAGCCTCCTGAGGAAGTAGAACCAGCTCAGGCCCTCCTTCGGTGTTGGTGGACCTCGAGCAGCAAAGCTATCTGAACGTAGCTCCCAACAAATCCTGTTTGAGTTCCATTTGGCACCAAAGTACCGGAGAAATATTTTATGTGCCGTTTGTCCTTGAATAGCAGCTTTGTCTTTCTGGGTGTTTTCACGCCAGCCACCATGGCTCAGAGTGTTCTCCACATTTATTTGCTTGGTGTGAACGCTATCAGTTGGTCTCCGGAGACGACCAAACAACACCGTTCCAGCTTTACTTGGCTGATATAATTACGCGTGATAATTCTGTAAATCACTGCATTTAAGCATTTCCTCATCATACAGTAAGTGGGGGACTTGCAACCGACGGATAATCTACCGACGACTTCACGTTGGTTCCCTCTTGTTTTCGTTGAAGAAGCCAATTGTGCGTAATTGCGGTACGTTGACTTCGGGGTGTCGTGTCATACTAGATCCAGGCTGCAGCTGATTTAATACCCAGACTCTGGCAATCAGAGAGAGAAAAAGAAGCTGTATCATTTGTACAAGCTGCTGTCTTTACTGGGGGGAGGCACAAAAATGGATTTCTGGCTCATTTTAACGACTACTTACGTTGATGTATTGGTATATGTTCATGCAACCAAGCTGTATGTTTTCTAACGCATTTAAATGAAACTATTGTCAGTTTTCTCATTGCTATTGATGAAGTGTCTATTGTTGGTACATGTCGGTACCATTTTACAACCCAAGCCGCCTAATTTCTACATATATCTTTACAGCTACATTGCAGAGAACATCGAGTCCTTCCTGTGACGGAAATCACATTTTACAACGCCTCCTCTTGTCGTAATGGCCCCCTGGCAGACGCAGACGTGAAACACAATGGTTTTCAAGTGTGAACATTCACTGGGCACAACAGGAAAAGTGCTTCAACTTCCACGCTGCACATTTGTGTTGATGTATAATCAAACGCCTGAGAGGTGGGATTTGTCTGTCCAGGTTCATTTTGGGCGGCTGCTGCCAATATTTCATGTTAAAGCCTGATGATATCGCTACGTGTTCCTAGTCTTTACATATCGGGTTCACTTTGGCCGAGCTGAACCAGATGACCCCGACAGCCCTGCACTCAAACTCTGAAACAAGTTAATCTCCTCCGTGATAAGAGTCTAACGAGTAATCACAATAAGTACGGAGACTGCTGAGAGAGAGAAAATGAAAATAACCACTAGAGGAAAAAAAAAACCAGCCCTCGGAGCAGCAAACACTTTCTTATGACTCAGCTTATTTGATTAATTTCCGACATTAACTGCTGAAAACGGTATATCGCTTCTGCTGAACAGTCGCCGAGAAAACTTACGTAAGAGTCGATCAACATTAAGCCGACTTCCTCCCGCAAAACGAAGCCGCGCCGGCCTTCAGCGACATCTCGCCGAGGAGTTTAACCTCTCGTCAGAAAGTGACAAGTTTGGGCTCCCAGATGTGGAAATGATCACAGGAAATCTTATATAAACCCCTTACACACACCCCGACTAGCCCTCCTCAAACATCACCGGCTTCAAAGGGGGGAGGGGATGTGAGCGGAATAGACAAGACCGAGGCTCCTCCAGGAGAGGAAGGGGACTCATATTTAATTCAGCAGTGCAGAAACTCATCCACGGGTGGATGCTTTACAAGAGTTTCATCTTTGTTTTTGTGTTAAACAAGAGGATTTTTTTTAAAGGCTCTGTATCGTTCATCAGTAAGTGCGGCTGAGACTCGTATCGCTTCCTAACCTACTTTTAAACGGGTAAATTTCAAACTGCCATATTCCTTTTTTAATTTTTTTAATGTCACATCTTCCTTTTTTTTAAATTCATGAAGATCAAAGAGCCATGAAGAATATATCAAATTGCCAGTGATGGTTAAGTTTCCACAGCTCTTGTAGAGTTTCCTTCTCCGTCATTTATTTATAGCGGGCAATCTGACGCAACGCATTATTCCCGTGTTTACAGCTGCTTCTATTGTGATGAGCGGTGACAAGCATGAGAAACTCCGACTGCTGCGATCTCGTGTTTTGACTCAAAAGGTTCAATCATACGGCGTTGTCTTACATATTAAACGGCTGGATTACGCTGTGACTCAGTGTTTAGTTCTGCCGTCCCAGTGGAAGAAAACTCGGGCTTTAAAATCCTGCTCAGAATTTTCCCAGCTTCTTCCCACAGTCTGAAAACAAGCGAACCGAACACCGCAAACTAGGAGCAGAAAAGGTGCGATACGATACGGTGTACGCGAGGGATAATCCACAAGGAAAACACGAGGGCTGTTTTTCACTAACGTGTCTTTAAACCCTGGCTCCTCGCCAACGCTCAGTAGGTGAGTGAAGTTTATTTATACTTCTTGGAAATATACCTAATCGTGAACTCGGCGTTGGCCCCGTCTTTGTCAGTCTTGGCACATGGTGTACCAGCGGATCCGAGAAAAGACTGCAACTTAAGACTTCATTTCAACTCGTTTTCCAGAGAAGAATGTCAATACGGGATGATTCTGCAAAAGGTTAGGGAGAGATTGTGGTAAAGATTATTAAGCAGCTCTGCAGGTCAGAATACAAACTCTGGGATGCTGTAGCTGCTTCACTGGAACTGACACTGGACAGAAACCTTAAAGGGACCACATGGTGCCCATTTTTAGTCAAATTAATGACAGTCACATGTTCAAAGAAGGTGTCCATAAATTATCAAAAATAATGCAGAGATGGTTCATTTGACTGTAGAAACCCTGGATTCAGCCCAGTTTCAGTGCCTGTTGTTCCTGGTGAAGCCCTCTAAATCAAATCAAATCAAACTTTATTTAAATAAATGGTCACTTATATAGCGTTTTTATCCAAAGTGCTTTACAATGTGTTTCTCATTCACACACACAATCATACACCAATGGCGACAGAGCTGCCATGCAAGGTGCTGCCTGCCATTGGGTTCAGGTTCAGTGTCTTGCCCAAGGACACTTTGACTGTGGAGGGCCGGGGATCGAACGCCAACCTTGCGATTGGAGGACAACCCGCTCTACCACCTGAGCCACGGCTGCCCTTATACAGCACTTCTCATACAATAGAGCAACGCAAAGTGCTTTACAGCATTTAAAAACATTGTCAAAGAAAAGAAACAAGAAACCTGTCCCATGTATACACACACTGACCATATGGAGACATGGCATGTCACTGTGGATGGTGGAAAACGCCACCATTGGGGCCGTCCACACCAGGAGAAGTCACAGACCATGACCACTGGGGGTACCGGCACCCGGACATCCTTGACCCCGACAGACAAAGGGACCCCCACACCAAGATAGGGAGCCCCCCAACCAGCCGGGCCTAAGGGACCCGCGGACAGAACCCCCGGCAGCAGACCGGACACAGCCCCCAGTGTGGAGGACCCCCCCTAAGGAAACACTGGAGTTAAAAACTTTAAGGTATAAAAGGCCCTATGTAAGATAAAATGAAAATTGAAAGAGCAAAAAGCATAAGATAATAAATAAATAAATGATAAGAACGGAAAAAGAATTTAAAAAGTCCATTAAAAGCCTGATTAAAAAGGTGTGTCTTTAACCTTATTAACCTACAGGAGGAAGACTCTCTTTTGATTGACGGAGTGGAACGAAACAGTTGATCGCAGCCGACGTAGACGTGAATGAGTTGTGTAATAAAACACGCTGTATGTGTGCAGAGAAGCAGGACAGAAGTGGACACATGGCTGGAAAGGGCTGATGCTTACTGAGCTGAAGTGGCCATGAAACACAGACGGCGACATGAAAACACACAAAGTCGTTGTTCTTTTGGATCAAATTGCTCTTAAAGTTTCCACCAATTGTAATCGTCCCTCATTCACAGCTTCTACAGAGTTCTGACTTGTGGGTAAAATTAGCCACATTAGCCAATCATTTAAAAAACTAAAAACAATCCAGTGGACCTTTAGTTCTTCAGATGCTGGGAGTGCATGAAGACTCTCGTGTTTGCTCTTGCAGCCACACAAAGTACATTCGACTTGCTTTGCTCAAGACGTTTTAGGGATAAAAGCTCTAGAAAGTAAACAAATCTGGCAGATTGTGAGGCGACTGCTCATTACGTATGGCTCACGTTGGAAGAAAGAAGCACAGCGGGGGCAGGCTATGCAAATTTTTAGGTCGACTGCTGTTGGTTACTGCAAACAGACGTAAATGTAGATTTGTTCTGAAAGCTGGGAGGCCATGTAGCTGAGGGGTGTCAGATAAACGGCAGACGTAAGCGTCTTCGCGTTGGCACAGCTTTGATTTTACAGCTCTGAGTTTATAAAGTAAACACAATAAAAATGGATCACTTAGTCGTCATCAGTTATTCTCTATGTATCCTACAGTATAGTATATGACGTGCATACATCACAATATAATTTGAAGTATGATAGGTTACACTATGAAAACCTTAACTAAACAAATTTGTTCTCATTGAGGCATAACTCTCAGCTGTTTTGCCTCCACAGTGGGAAAAAAATATCTTATTAATCCACAAAAGGTGTAAAAAATAAAATAAAATGATGTGAACACACGAGAGGAGCTATTGTGTTGAGCTACTTGCCAAACTATTTTGTTCAAGTTAGGGTTACGCAACTATTTGTGTCGCAATTCAAAAATCCCTCACAGGCCAAACCGCAGAACATTCACTCAGGTCACGGTGAAAAGAAAACAAAGAACCGCAGAAAAGCGACGAGCTGATGAAAACTGAAAAGCATCCAATCGCTGCAGGTTGTCAAGGACGCCGAGGAGCCACTCTTCCACTTGGACTTTTTCTTGATTGCTGAAAATAAATGGGCCTCATTGTTCTCCACATGTCAAGTGGGTAGCTTTCACTGTGAGGACAATGTGGACCCCTGTATACAGCCACTGTACAAATGTAAAGACCACTAAGTACACAGCTAAGCCTCTTACAACACTGCCAGCTGGTCGTTGTGCTGTGTGCCAAGATTCTGGTGCTGTTCATGCAGTCGGCGGCATAAATGCATCCATATGATTCAGTGACAAAGACGCTTACGTACGCTGACTTTATAAGACGCGGGACAACACAGCTGCTTGAACCTGGCAGCTCATTGTTGACCTCAGCTGTTGCTAAATCAATCTCCACTCAAGAATTTATCCATGCTCTTTTGTTAGAGACTAAAAAGATTCTGAGACTGTCTATAAAAAGCAGAAACCATATCTTATTTAGGGGCGCAGTTGGTTAGCATTGTCGCCTCGCAGCAAGAAGGTCGTCAGGGATCTTTCTGCGTGGAGTCTCCATGTTCTCCCCGTGCAGCGTGGGTTCTCTCCGGGTTCTCCAGCTTCCTCCCACAGTCCAGAAACATGTTGAGGTTAATTGGTGATTGTAAATTGTCCGTAGGTGTGAATGTGAGTGTGCTTGGTTGTCTGTCTCTAAGTGTAGCCCTGTGATAGACTGGTGACCTGTCCAGGTGAACCTGTCTTCACCCTGAGTCAGCTGGGATAGACTCCAGCCCCCCACGACCCTAGTCAGGACTAAGTGGTGTGTAGATAATGGATGGATGGATATCTTATTTAACTTTTACTGCTAGCTTTCCTAGCTTTCCTTTGAAGTAGTCTTCAAACACCGCTCCCAGTGCTCCTGCCACATTTGAAACACTCCCTGAAAGTCTTATTTGCCCTTTCACCTTGCCTTGCCCAACCTTCATGTTGAGGATCAGCACTCGTTTCATGACTGGGTTCAACTTCTACAAGCGAGAGACCAAACAGCAGTGGAAGACTTCTCCATCTCCACGGACATCTCCAGGACAAATGCTTTTCGATTTCTCCAACATTTACGAGGTTGTGCGCCATGAATTAGTCTCTCAGGGTCAGAATACCCCTACCAAGCTCTACTGTAACACCCTGAGTTGTCTGAGGGAGAACACTCGGCACAAACAAACTGAACCATGGTGCGTGCCATCATAAGCCCTCTTAAGCTTTTTTTGTTTGCACAATCATTGCTTTCCACCCGCCCTATTCACCAGATCTGGCTTCCTGCGACTTCTTACTCTTCACCCAAATCGAAATGAGAGCCGAAGGGTCGCCATGTTGCCACGGTGGAGGAGATCCAGTGTCGCAGATGGTGTTTGAACATTTAAACGCTCCGGCACAAGCAAGCGGGCCTCGAGTGAAGATTGTTCTGGGAACTTTCTGAGTCCCGGCTCAAGCTGTGAGCAGCATGGCCGTGGAGGAGAAACCCTCAAACATCTCCGCATAAAGTTTCATTAAAAGCTTCCATCAAAACTAAGCAAACATTTTCTAAACAAACAAGTGATTGGTTGTTCTACCAAAATAACCGCTTTGATTAATCACAATCAAAAGCTGTTATGGTTCAAGGATGTGATGGATCTGCTGCACGAGTATAAATTGCTGAAACGCTCAATTTAACTTTCATACGTTCACATATTTGTACAGTATGGTGGCAGCCAAACCAGCGGATCGCTCTGTTTTGTAAACAGAGACGTGGAAAAAAAAAAAAGAGCAAAATGAGGTATCTGTCATCCTATTGAATTATGATGTTTTTACTCCAGAATAAGTGGTTGCCTTTGGTAACAAAACACATTAACTGCTACAACTCAAGGTCATATTTAGACCATTTGCTTGATGAATACTTTGGTGGTTTGACATTATTGCATAAATTTCACCGTCTGCATAATACACAAAAACATCCATTTGGCAACAATCGTCGCTGATTTACCGGCGCGCCGAAACACTGAAATACATTAAAGGTCTTGTGTGTTTATGTTGTATGGATGCGGCGGCCTTTCCCGCCCACACACGGGCTGCGTTCTCACAAATAACGTCCTCACTCTGCAACGCTGTTTATGCCGCTAACCTGCAGGTTCTGCCAGGCTGAAGGGTCTCTTTGTACGGGAGGAATGCGATGCTTTTTTTTTTTTTTTTTTTTTCCCTGAAAGCATCGAGCTCTTTATGTTTATGTGACACTGGGTTTGATGATACAGCGGCCACAATGAGTACACAGAGCTGCATGACAGAGAGGGGAAAGAAAAAAAACACAGAGAGGTGAGTGTGTCGGGGTGGGTGACGGGTGTTGGGGGGCATAAATTGAATTTCATGAGTAAGATGGCAGGAAGAAATGCACAACGTCAGAGGTCCTAGAAGGAAATAAAGCGAATGATTACAGAGCAGAGGAGCGCCACTAACTGCGATTAGAATTCTTTCTTTAATGGTTAGATGTTATTTTAGGAACAGTTGGTATTGCTTTACAAATTGAAAACAAGGCTAACATCTCAAATTACCGTAATGGCTCAGACTATGTGCGAATCAATGGCATGTCTCCGACGTACGCTCGTGGGAGGAATCTCTGTATATTTAGGATTTAAACTTGTGGCCCTCGGTTTCCTAATCACAGCTTCTAAACTGTGTTTTTCTTTGACGCACGCTTCAAACAATCGACAGCATCGTTTTTAAACTGTAGTCTCACAAGCATCAGTTAGAGATAATAGAAAGAACACTAACCGTACGAGCCCGGGGCTGTTTTCAGGGTAATTTCACTACCTTTTATTTTAAGAACAGCCTCGACTATCTTCATGTCATTTATAACAATTCTAACAATACTTTCAGATCTTTTCTTTCAAATGCTCGTCCTGCAATGAGTAAAAAAAGATATTCCGTGTTGTAAAATTGCACGTTTTTGCACGTATCTCACCATAAAATGCTGGCAGTGAAGATATCTTTGCTGTTATCTGCCGGTTGGATGCTGTATGACTCAGACACTCGGAGAAAAAAGAAAAAAAAACTGTGCCGAATGGAAAGGATATCCTCGTATAACTCCGCAGACGCGCGATCCGCCCTCATAATGCGATAACTTCAGAATGTACAAATATGTGACAAGCATAATTGCAAAGCTCCGGTTCCACTCCACCTTGCGATATGATATTAACAGATTATTGCATAGATATGTTAATATCTGTGCACCGCGTAGATATTAACACGTCTCGGTATTAACGTGTCTTTGCAGTGACAAGTTCAGGAGTAATTCAATCCAGAGGAAGAAGTGTGGAGACGGATCGGCGCTGTATTAAACTTGATTAGGTTTCATTAAATTTGATGTAAACTCTAAATTATTATTTCTTGCCGACACTTCGTCACAGCGACAAGCAACTGGGATTATTGGAAAGGGCAAAGCGTGCCGTTTTATTTGATGTGTGCTACCTCGCCGCAATAAATACTTCGGGAGCAATTCAAGCGAGAAGACGAGGGATGAGAATTTGGATGCAAAGTGCATTTGTTCTGGCTCTAAGGGTTCAGAAAACAACACTGGAGGTCTTAGTGATACTGCAAATCAATATTTTGGAGAGCGAGCTTTGCTCAGCTCACAGACACACATGAACTACAACATACAGAGAGGCTGAAATAGAATAAAAAAGTAGTGATGCAAAAAATGAAAAATGTTTTTAGTTTTAGAAAAAATATTATTTTTTACACAGAACATACATTCAGCATGTGTGTTGATGAGAAATGCCGAGTACAATATTACTCAAAGTGGTGCATTTGAAATGATGGTAATTATTCAGTCGTGACTCGATAATCCGACCCTTAACAATCCTAAACTTTGTTATCCAACAGGTTTTTAGGAAAAACTAACAGAACCCATAAAAAACAGCCTTAACATAGCGACAGCCTTGGATTCTGACTCCGACATGACATTTAATGTCACCAATCAGGATGACGGCGTATTATCTGACTGAACAATCCCACAGATTGGCTACGTTCACACTGCAGGACTTGATGCTCAATGAGGATTTCTTTGTGAGTTCCTTCACGTTTCCAGTTCAATGCGACTTGTATGTGATCTGCTGTGTGAACTTGATACGACCCAAAAGTGTCCCGCATGCGCAGAAGAGGACACGACGACGTCACACGCAGCGAGCGTGCTCAGTGTTTATGGAAGTAAACATGGATGGTAACGGTGGAGCGTATCTGCCACTCCCCCACCGCCACCGATGGAGGAAACAGAAGTGTGAGCGCTAACTAAACTAGCATCAGCAGCCAAGTACTGCCTGTGTGTTCTGGACACTTCCACCCTGTTGGAGCGCTGCCCCGGGGTGGAAGTGTCCCCCGACCGCGCTGAATATTCATCATTAATTGGGCCTGAATATCCAGAGAGCAGAAAGTTCTATTGGGACCAGCCCTACTAGTTATTATAACAACTATGGACAATAAATATTAACAACTAATGAGCCTTCCAGCATCAAGCCCTCCTTGTATCTGGACCTCCGTCTTGACAATCCCACAGCCTTGATATCCGACATAAAAGAAGGTTTTACATTTAGTGTCGGACTATCGAGTCCCGACTGTACATTTATTTAGGCTGATTGTCTTTACATACATTCTTACTTGCACTTTGCTGATGCTGCTGTTATTGTGTTTCTTGTGATTCTGTAAATCTCACAGAGGACATTTCAGTTGCCATTTATTTTTACTAATATCCCTATAAACAGATTCAGCACTACAATAATGCAGCTACAAGCCAAAGCAACAGTTTTTATGCTAAAGAACAGCACATCCATCCTTCTGCTGAAACCACAGATTCACTTCTATTAAGCTAAACCATCACTTTTTCAAATAAGCAGCGTGATAAATGACCTTAAAAAAAACATAAACATACATAACAACTCCTACACTGTTATGTGCTTTAACACGGTACCATCCTGCTCAGCTTTGCCTCCATTGAGTTGATTACCCACAATTTATCTACATGAATATACTCAACCATCAAGTGTCACACAATGCTGAGGATTCTGCTTCATCAGTGTCCACATACTACATAAGCTCATTTCTTTTTTTTTACTTTTCAGAAACGACAGTAAAATATGTATTCAAGTTTTTTTTTTTTTTTTTTTTAACCATTATTCCTATTCACTGGAATATAAATAAGAAGAACAAGAAGCCAGATGGAGGGTTCGGTTTGTTCTTCTGTTTTGTTTTATGGCTTTTGGGTCTTCTTTTCTTCTTCTTCACATTTCTGAGTTAACATGTGTGAAGTTTATGATTTCCAGAACAGCATTTCAGTGAAAAATCTCCCTTGTGCCTGAATCATACATCAATAACAGCCTGATTTTACACATGACAGCATATTGTTAAAACATAACAGACTTTCACACACCATGTTTTCAGGGGCGCTCATGTTTGATTAAGAGGAGCCAGCCTCCCCCCGGCTCCCCTCTACTTCATACCTTGCTTGTAACCTGCTGAGGATCAGTGCGTGTAGCGTGGATTTGGCACATATTTTAAATCCGTGTGATGGAGCTCAGGTTTGGAAAAATGCCCACAGCTCAGTGCATGCATGAGATTTCTCCTAATATTCAAACCTAAACCAAATTTTGACCAACTGGCAGCTGAGAAATGAGAGTTTTCGGCACACAGCAGAGCCTTTTACACCCTCTTTCACCAGCGCCGTACCGGTCCTATTCCCGTTCACGCACCTAATTTGAACTCCTTCGAGCATTTTGACCAAAAATAAACCGGTTCTGGACCTGAAAAATCACTACCAGCTCAGCCAAAAAAAAGCTGCTTTTTTTTTTTTTCCTCCTGACCCAAAGTGCAAAGCGTGACAACATCAACGCGCCTGACATTTTCTCCACATTGAAAAAGGAGAATGTGCAGCAGAGAGCTCTTTGATTACATGCAGTCCGCTCAGAACTGGTGGAAATGTGGGTGTGTTCACTCGATAACGCCGAGGCTCCACGAGCGTTGCGCTAAAACGGTTCAAGAACCAGAGCTAATTTGGTGGGAAAGCTGCTTCACAGAACCAGTCAGACTGACAAAGTATATGACCAGTTCAACAGAAATGTTGTAAACACTGTTTTCCTACGCCGAGAGAGCGCTAACAGACAGCCTGCTGTTCTACCAAACGGCTCAAGCTGCTGCAGACGGTAATTAACGACACTGACAGCACCGTGCTTCCCCACCTTCACTACACCACTTCTTCCTGTTATATTGCTGCCATAAAGTTTTGCTGCAATGTCCTAGTTGGAAAACACACAGACCCACATATAAAATCTTTCATCCGCTGCCACTGGTAACTGATGGTTTGTTTCAGCAGAGAAGCCAGAAAGCTCTGCCGCTTGGCCCCGGTGATCGTCGAGTCGCTGGAATTAATTAAAAGCCCATCAAATCATTTGTGATCATTCGGCACCATGAGGGCAGTTAAGTCAAACTTACTGCTCGTTTAAATGGAAACAAAACAAAAGACGCGCTGTTACAAACAAACCAGAAGGCAAATAATCAGTAGCACCATAATGGCGCGGAGATAAACGTCAGAAATAAGTTACGTGGGCGGGAAGATGCAAAAGCAACATGTGGGTCCAAGGCCGGTGTGCAGAGGTAGCCTTAGGTTTTTGTAATGATTTAAACGAAGCGAGAGACTCCCGGGGAAAGAACAAAGCCAAAGGCCAGAATGGAATATTTTGACATTTCCACACATATCACCCAGCTTGAATGCAAAGTGGCTATATTCAACTGGAATATTTGAATAAATCTTGTGGGCTTAAAGCTAGAGATTACTGTAGTGGCGGCGTAATTCTGCAAACCACGACCCTGAACTAAGCCAGTCTGATCCGGTGTCAGAGGCATGAGGACAATTAACAGACAGCAACGCCGACAGGAAAGATGGCCTTTATCCCACGTATAGTTCATTAAACAGCACTTAAAACGGGCCTTATTAGCGGTTTGCACACACGAGAGATAATCGAAGCTCGAAAATTAAAACTCGCATGGAAGGACAACAGACCTGCAGAAGGCTCGAGCTGGTGGCGTCTTCGGACTCCAACATGTGGCTGCTAAACATTAATTTGAGGAAAAGTCAATATAGAGATGAATCAACAAGTTCCTCGTAAGTTGTTGTTTCAAACTTGTCATTCCCAACATGACCCCCTCTGAGGAGCGCTCGATGATTAATGGGACAGGAAACGAGGAAAAAC
>NW_007578165.1:143739-174717 GCF_000690725.1 Stegastes partitus | reverse complement strand
TAGATAATGGATGGATGGATGGATAGCTTTGATACTCACTCTGTGGTAAACTTCAAGTGAGGCTGTAGATTGCAACCAGCTCGCCTCTCCCTCTTCTCCCGAGCGTACAGGAGAACCTACGGTGGTCACTAAAAATGCAAAAAGAAAAAAATGCACAAGGCGCTCTCTAATGCGTCATTCCTCGGCTCATGATATACTTGCTTTTGGCGATGTGTTCTTATACACAAGTGGCTGCAGCGTGAGCAGCACTGCCTGGTAATTTAAATGTACCAGCTCCAACACACAATATCTTACTTCTCCGATCTTCTACATGATAACAGAACGAGGACATGCATGAAAGAGGTACATTTCCCCACATTTCCAACACGAAAGCTGCAACCTGGAACATAACATCGCTTCTCTAATACGTTTCTACATCCAACTAACCAAATGGAACGCCGATAAAAGCATGTAAGGAGATTGTAGGGCTGGAAAAATATTCTGCACTTCACAAATCACTCGTGACCCGAGCCGCGAGCAGCGTTTGCAGTCTGAGTGCGACAGAGCTCTGAAAATTCACCCAAATCGGATGCAGTCAGCCCAATAAACGAGCGTCATCGTTGTGTGTTTTTCAGCACACATGGGGGCCGTTAGGGATCTCCTCCACCCTCTAGTGGGTCAGAAGGTGTCCTATCGTCTATTTTGACCACCGATAAACAGAAAATAACCCTGATGATGCAGAAGACCCTACAGTGTTCAAATGTGACTTTTGTTCCGTTCACAAAATTGAGGTGAAAGCAGAGCGGCGACAAATGGGCTGATAACAGGCTGCTGAGCCTACTAGAAGGTTGAGGAGAGCCCTACTGGCCCATCGTGTGTCATGATAACCCCGGTTAGATGGCGTGGTGACATCTCCGTCGGGTGGCAAATTGGTTTTTGCAAAATCCAGAATGGCCCACAGAAGCGTTTTAATCTGATGGTTCTGTCAACAGGACGTCATTCGTCTTTGTCCTCCACAAATGTTACAGATCACAAATAATACAGTTTGGTTTGGTTTGGTCTGGGGCACAAAGACGGACTACGTCATGAAGGTTAGAGGATGTTTGTTGTCATGGTTACAACATGAACCCATTGGTTAAGGTGAGCTCAAGGCCCTTGAATCCGACATAAAAGAAGGTTTTACACTTACTGTCGGATTAACGAATCACGACTGCATTTAGAATTTTTTTTACAAACTTGATAAATTTATCTTGCTCCCTTCGCTAGCGCCACGTAGAGTTAGCTTATCTTTCTTTATGCTTCCTCTCCAAGTGTCGGCAACAGTCTGATGTGGTCCCTGTTGCCTTGCAGAATTGTGTTTTCTTTTTGACGTCGACTTACAGAAAAGCTGTTTGTGGTTAGAAAAGCTAAACTTTATGACAGCAAAGTTAGCGAACATCTTTCCCAGGGAGCAGACTCCTTCTACCGTCTCCTGTATTTACTGTAGTGGAGTGCGTGTGAAGAGGTCCGGGGTGGGGTGAAAATAATCCAAATTAAAAATCTACTAAATTATTGGTGACATTCAAAGCGGGGAGTTTTGCATCCAATCACAACAAAGCTACTACTAAACAAATGAGACAGTTCAGAGGCAGTTTGGTGTCGTCCTTGCAGCCATGGTTGGTCTCGCAGTAAAATCCAGAGTCCTCTGTGCCTGAGACCGAGACAATACCGAGTCCAAAACAAGACCGAGACCTTAAAAAGAGACCGATCTGGAGTACTACAACGCTAGTCAACCGTTGAAGTCCAATGTTTTGGTGACCCATTCACTCACCCCGACCTCCTCCCTGTACAGCCTCTGATGCTCTCTAACAATGATACTAGATTGTGATGTCTTTTAGCTCGCCCATTCTGTAGTACATTAATCACCTCAGTGACGTTCTGCTATCAGGGAAAAACGCTCTGGCTTGTTTGTATTTCTTTAAACCAATCACAGTCATCATGGACGGAGCTAAAGGAAGGAAGTGGCTTCGTGATGAGTGGAAATACTGTGGTGGAATATTTGCAGGAAGGTATACGGTTATTAAAATGGATAATCCACCAAAACAAAATACAAAAACAGGGCTGCCTGACCACAAATCCTCTGCTGCCAATAGCAACGTTATACCCGCAGTCTACATCCGGTGAGTCAGACTAGTGGAGTTTGTTGAAATATCTCTTGGAAGGACTGTGAGTGAATCTGAGAATATTAATCCCAGCATTTTATATCAACATATGGTATCAGAAAAGTGAGTAATTAGCTTTTGATTCAGAAGTGCTCACAGGTCTGTTAAGAGCTCAGGCTATGACAGATGTGGGGAATGAAAACGGACTGTCACTACACCGAGAGACGTGAAACTACGACATCAGATTTTGCACAGAAGCTCATTTTTCATGCATTATTTCAAGCACATCTTTGCCCTTGCTGTAAATACGGTAGCAGAGTAATTACTGAAGGTAAAAGCAGCACATTGCTCAGGATGCCTGGGCGTGCAGGAGTGAAAAAAAAAAAACAACTCCTCCTGCCCACCAGCTTACAGGTGCAGGTCCAGGTGGCAGCGCTTCTGCTACATTCTCCTCCACTGAACTTTTGTCTGACAGCGTACGGCTGCACAGAGGCGCGTTATTCTCCTCCATGGAAAGTCTAAAAATACTCAGTCAGTCATTACGAACACATCTTTATGTATGTAAGACACTGCAGGGGTGGAGAAGCTCCCATAGTATCTAGTTAAAAGTCTCACCCCTCGCTGCACTAAAGCGATGACTACCCTCCCCTGGAACCGCCGGGCGGTTCGGTGCCGTGCGCACCGCGGGCGAGAATTTTAAACAGGTGCTTCTTGAATTTCGTCTTTATATTTTATTTCTTTCCGTCACATACATCAAGGTTGGGCTTTTACAGGTAACTTATTTTAATCACTTACATGCATATTAAAAACATGTGTCCAGGCGCTGACATCGTCCTGAGGCTGCACGAGGGGACTAATGATAACAAATCTCCATCAGAGGCTGCAGGTGATGATGGGTGGAGTTCGGGGCAGGAACGGCGATGATGGAGCGACCCAATCCCAGTCTTCACGGATTCCTGCTCGAGTGTGCGAAGCCTAAAGGTTGTCCTACCGTCTAATCATCCGGTGCATTAAGGCTTTTCACTGCCCCCCTCCTGAGAGTCTTCTTGAGTTCCCAGCGATGTTGGTGACTCATAATGGTGGCTGTTCTACCCCCCGCAGACCGAACACTGAGCACGGACGGTGCAGGGAAGAAACCCAGAAAGTCTGTTTTTTTGTCTTTAAGTGGCAGCATCTGGCTTCCTGCTCTTGCGGTTATTTATTGGACGGTTGCATTATTTGTATTTGTAGAGTTTGCATGTTTAAACGTCCGCACATGTGTTTCCTGAATTGCTAAAATATATAAACAGTAATGTCACAATCACTCAAGCACCACGATTGTGAGGTCGGTTGCAGCTTTAGAGGGGTCTGGAACCAAGACAACCGGACTGGTTTATTGCAAACGGTGCACCGGATCTGTGTAAGGCTCATCAAATTTAATTTTCATTAATTTTTAAATGCATTTTTTTTTTTATTCCAAGTGCTTCCAATTTTACACACCCAGAAATTGCATTTATGCTCCTGCTCCTGATAATAAAGTAAATGCAAATGAGCTGTTGATTACCCCTCAAAGGAATTAATTAAGCAACAATAAATATAACTATAGTTGTAGTTTGTTTAACTCAGTTTTGAGTTAAAATAAAAACCAAACTTTCTTGAAAAATAAAGAGCCTTAATATAATATAGCTATAGTCATGTATTGCTGTTGCATCACAAGACTTTTCATCTGTATTTTCCTTCTTACTTTTCTTTTTTCCCTTTCGTTCTAAATAAAATAGTGCCCCGGTTTAAATAAAGAGTAGCGCGAACCCACACAACACACAACGTTAAACTCGGCTTGTTGCTGTCGATTCATCCTGGCAGCCAGCGCGAGTCGTTCCCACATTTATAAATAAAAATTTCACTGTTGGTTCGATATCAGCCGTGTTGTGAACTATCCGACTGAAACGCTGCGAGGTTTGAGTTTTGTGATGGACTGAGCTGACTGCAGCGAAAAACAGAAACGTGCTTCTGCCTTTGTAACGCAGTCAGAAGCCTCGAATTCGGTCGACAAACTCCACGAGCGAGCTTCCTCAGAGGACGCTCCTTTATAGGATTGTGTTCCAGCATTTAGGATGAACTTATCCGTCGCTGCTGCTTCCTCTCAGCATCGCTCACAAACCCCGTACGAGGCGAAGCGCGTTTCTGGAGCCACACGTGTTTTAAACTTTCTAATAATTTCTGTTAATCTCACAGTAATCGTCTGATAAATATTTATAGGAAAAAGGAACATCTTGTTTATTCTCCCCGTCTGGCTCCGACGGCCTCCAGTGGCCTCTAATTGTGCGTCTTCGTGTGCGGTAACGAGCAGGTGGACCGGATTGCTGTCGCTGTGAAACTTTGTCCTCTGACGTGAGAGGAAACAACCACAAGGATCACGTTTGGCCTCTGGTCTTCACTCACTGACAAAAGTAGAACTCTTTGAGATTTAACATGAGGCTGTGTTCAAGAGCAAAGATAAAACACAACTGCAACCTGCTTAGCGGTGCTCTACTACATGAACTTACAACACAAAAGATAAATAATCTGATTTTTAAAAATTATTTTAGAGGATTTGCTGTAGTCTTGCTCATTATAGAAAGATGCATTAGAAGCAAATACAGTGAGAGCTGTAGATCCTAGTTTATTTTTATTTAACCTTTATTTAACCAGGCAAAGACGTTAAGAACAAGATTCTTATTTACAATGCCGGCCTGGCAAGTGTCATAGGCACCTGTAGGGGAAGTGGGGGAGAGGAACACAAATAAAATAAATAAAATAAAACAAAATCAGTAAACATTTAAGCAATTTTATCTAGTATGGGTTAAGCCAGTGGTTCTCAAAATGGGGGTCGGGACCCCCATGGGGCCGACATTTATCAAATAGATTTGTATTAGTGCTGTCAAATTAAAAGTGTACACTTCTTCCCACCTTTTTTAAAAAAAATTATGATTTGATTATGCGATATTGTTATTCCTTTTTTGCTCTTTTTAAATGATTTTCTTTAATTTTTATATATTTTTTTACCTTTCATTTGTTTGAAAAAAATGTAATTCATTCAGTAAGTCAAAAGAAAATTAACATGTTAATGTAAAGAGATGAATCTGTGGAATTAACACATTAATTTTTAACACATAGTTGTCGTTTGTTTTACTCAGTTTTAAGCTAAAATGAAAACCAAACTTTCTTGAAACTTTATTTTTAAAAATAAAAGCTGAAAAAAATGAGCCTTGATATAATAGAACTAGACTTTTTGTTGATAATATTTGTCGAGTTAATTATTTTCTTTTTTTAAAAATTTTATTTGTTCAAAATAAATTCAATTCATTCATTCATTGAAAAGTAACACGTTAATGTAAAGAGATGAATCTGTGGAATGAACACATTAATTTTTGACGCATTAATACATGAACAATAAAGTTATTAGAATTCAAACTGGGGGGTCACGAACACAAACTGATGTTATCTTGGGGGTCGTGGCTCAAACAGTTTGAGAACTACTGGGTTAATAACAAAGGAAACTACATTTACATGATGTAGCTGAATAACACAGAGAACCTCCAGTTACTGACCTCAGTCTGAAGCACAACCGCAACGTGAGAAACAGGAACAAACCACGTGAGAAAACCCAAAACAAGTTGTGCAACTTAACAGGGTTCAGCAGCTGCTACATCCTGACCGGGCCCAACCTCAAGCAGGCAGATAAGGACGGAGCTGCCACTGCTTCTTAATTAGAGCCTATAAAGCCTGATATGAGTGACATTGAAAGCGCCAGGATGTGGGTCTTAAGTGGTTCCTGCTGCGACCACCTCGGCGCTGTGAGTCACTTCAGAGTGTTTTCAGGTGATGCAAAAAAGAGCCTCCTGCTGCTGCCGTACAGGAAGAGTTTCTCTCCAGATCGCTACATTTTCAAGGTCTTCACCTCACTTTGCCCTGAAATTACTTGTGTAATTATTGAATTATTGTTATTGATTCCAATTGTACCCTACAACAGCACCGGGGACGAGACTTTCACGAGGAGCAAACATATAATTTAACACGAGTCCTGGTTTGTTAGTCACTGTTATTTCCAGAGGAGGCTGAGCTGCTGAGAAATGCCAGCAATTTGCATGTAAGTAGCTTTGAAGGTGTGATCAAGTGAAGGCGTCGTGGACACTTCTAGCGTTATGCTTTACCTTACCTACAGCATGCAGTTCTCATTTCATTTCATGTATTTATGTATTTGATTAGGAACCATGCATTTTACATAGAAAACATCTGATGTGTTGCATATAGCGTGTGCAGCATGAAGCTAATTTTCAACTCCCGTCCCTGGTTGGACTTTTTCAGTAAAAATCGACCAACAACACCAATAAAAACAGCACAGACAACATTATAAACTTGTAACCCCCCCACCCCCATACACACCCACGCAATGGTACAATCCACAGTCAGTCGAACCTTATAGACAATAATAATAATTGATCAGATTTATGTAGCGCTTTTCTAGACACTCAGAGACGCTTTACACTGTCAATTATTCATTCACACACACTCATTCTGGTGGTGGTAGCTACGATTGCCCTGGGGCAGACTGACAGAGCGTGGCTGCCATTCTGCCCCTCCGACCACCACCTCAAACAATCCATTCATTCACACCAGGCCAGGTGGGTGAAGTGTCTTGCTCAAGGACACAACGACCATGACACAGGTTACGAATTGAACCGCTGACCTTCCGACTCGCTCTACCAGATGCAGTATTTGCTGGAGTGTCTGCCTCGAAGTATTGCTACCAGTATTGTTCAGATTCATCAAGATGGTCTTGTCAAGATCCTTGGATTCTCTTCAGCCTCTAAGACTACCATTCTTGCCAGTGCAGGGGTCACTTTTGGCTTCTCATCATGAGCCACAGCCGCCCAAAAGATGGTATAGATGTCATCAGTGGGTACATTCTTGTTTTTCTTACACCCAGATTATTTATATATCAAATGTTGATTTAAGGTGATTTTTGCATTTGACCAACTGGTGTCTTCTGGACAAAAATGCCTTAAACAAGTTACAAAAGACCATTAGACACTGTGGTAGAAATGTTAAAGACAGTTTTTTTTTACTATCTCTATGTTTCTTTGGTTTCATCAGTGGCAAAGCCTGTGTGTGCCAGCACAATCAAGCAGGTCTTATAACTGCTAAGAACTCTTCTCATGTCTTCATTGTGTGATACTGGATGATCTCCAGGTTCTTGAGGTTGGAAGGTTTTTATTTCTCTCCAGAGATTCTCAGTAGGATTTAGATCTGGCATGTGGATGGACCGCTCCAAAACCATTTTGGTTTTCTGTTAACCATTTCTGCGGCTGTATTTTTTGGTTAAATGTCTTGTTGGACGGTCCAACGCTGGCTAAAGTTTGTCTTTTCTGCAGACTGCCTGATGCTTTTCTCCAGAATCTCTTTTCTAGTGATGCTATTTACTTTGACAAGATAGCCAGGATCACTGGCTGAAAAACACCCTAAAAGCTTTAGATTCCCACCAACATACTGTGCAGATGGTGTTCTGGGGATGCCTCTCTTTCTGTCTTCTGCCAGAAGAGCAAGAAAACCACATTCCTACATCCAAGCAACTCCCTCATCATCCAACCAAAGAGCTGATGAGCACAAAACTTCTTCTTTTTCCAGGTAAGTCTTTGTAAAGATGAGGCGAGCGTTTGAGCGCCTGTCTTAACAAGTGGCGCTTTAACTTGCTGGTGTCCATGAAAACCAGATTCACTATTCGCTGGAGTGTCTGCCTCGAAGTATTGCTACCAGCATTGTTCTTTTCGGCCTCTAGGACCACCATTCTTGCCAGTGTAGGGGTCACTTTTGGCTTCCCATCATGACCTTGCTCCTTGTGCTTCTCGGTTATGCTTTGCACTGTGGCCACTGGCACTTGAGAACACTTGGACATGGCTTTGTAGACTCTCGACTCCCATCCTGTGAGCAGCCACGATGCAAAACTCTATCAGTATAAACGATGGATCATAACAGCGAACTCACAAAGCCCTTTGGTTCTATCCATGACATCAGCTGTCATGGCAACAACATGGAACAGGGATTGTAAATGGAAAGTGTTATGCTGCAAAAAATGTTATAATGTGGGACTCAAGAACTCATTAGTCTCTACTTTCCACAGTGAACTCGAAATTGTTTTGACACTGAAGAAAAGGTAAAGCACGTCGTAGCTATATGGAGCCATTAAACCTCCGTATCCAACACACAGAACATATTCTGATGGTATTTGTTCTGTTTTGCGACTGCCTCCATTTTTAGGACATCCATGCATGCTGCTACCAAGCAGCGCCTACAGTATGTCTAACCAGACGACTAAAACAGCTGTGACTGGATGTGTTATTTAACAACTGCAACATTAGCATCATTATTTACTGTCCACCTTCAAACACCCACACCAGAAAGCCAGTCATGCACAGTGCAAACCTATCTCCCGGAAATTACATTTACATGCAACTAATTGCTGCTTGGATCGTGTTCAGCTGCAATTTATTTTATTTCCCCCCCAAGCGAAGGAAGTGGGACGTCTTCGTATGCAAGTCACAGAGCGGTGGTTTTATTAATTAGTAGCATGTAAACAAAAAAAATAAAAACTCTAGGTGACGGGGTTGCTGCTGCGTAACTAAACAACCTCTGCCATTCAGAATGCAAATACGTCTCTGACAGAGTTCATATGACTGACCCTAAAATATAAAAACCGTAATGCATGCACCAGTCATGTAATTAGATGTTGTAGCTGGATGTCTCTTCAGCTGAGTTAAACTATACATTGAGAAGCTGTTACAGCACTGGACAAAAAAACTTTCTCAGCAACTGGATTCAATGCAGGGCTGTTCTTTTGGACTGTATTAGTGGATTTTACAGATATATTAAAGGGGAAAACCTGAACCGCTATAGTGAATCATGGTTTGAGTCCACTTGTCCCCTTACAATCAATACGAAGCTGCTCTGAGTGATCACCTCCACCCTGTGATGAAACATTTCTCTCCTGATGGTGATGGTCTTTCTCTGGATCCTCCTGGATTGTTCGGTGAGTATGAACATGATACGTTCTGGCCTTTGTCGTCAATCTATGGGAGATTTTGGACCAACGCGCCCTCCGTCACTATCATCAAAACACACACAAAAAAAAGCCAAACATCTGTTGGACGAATGGTGTCCAATCCCTCCAGCAGAATTTCACAGACTTATTATCCAATTCTCGGAAATTCTGCTGAAGGGATTGAACAGCGTTCTGGGATAATCGAGTCCACTGAAGCTGCAGCACATGGCAGCCCAACACCTCGCTGAGACGCCGCCGCTTCATGGTGCCTTTTATTTTAACTTTCCTTTTTATTCGTCTGTATATTTCCAGGAAGCATAGCGGCATTATTAATAGCATCAAGAAAGATTTGCTGGATGATGATCAAAGGATGTAAGCTGGACAGGTAATGAAGTGTTCAACATGGAGTATTCTATTGATGCCTACAGCAATCTGAAGATAAAGCTGGTATTTATAGTATGGTAATAGTCATGTAGACTTAAAAGGTAAAGCTGCTGATGCTCTATGTATTTTAGGAAAGTTACCAAACCCAATGAAAAGACCAGAACCATCAGTGGATTAACGGCTGAAATGGTCTGTTTTCAAAGCCTACTTCCCACATATGTCATCCTGCTGTCCCAGAGGTCCAGATGAATGATGCCTCTTAACATAGTCCCCAACCAATATTCACTTTATTTTGGGTAATCTTTGTTAAACTTCCCAGTGCCCAGGTGTTGTAGGAAACTGAGGCCTTGTCCACACGTAGCAGGGTTTTCGCAAAACCGAATATCCTGCCCCCTCCGTCTAGAAAAACGTACACACCACCTCGTTTTTAGAAAAGAATTCATCCACACCTACACGCATTAGTGAGTTGTTCAGCACATTCATATTCTACGTGAGGATGTAATAACTCCAACGACTGGGACATACAGAAATCGTCACGCCATTCCTCCAGGAGAACGATTTCAAAGTTCTCCCATCAGCTGGTAGTGCGTCCTGGTCTGACCCAAAACCGGCGTCTGGGTCTTTGATGGAGAACATGCCTCAGACGGGGAATGGCAAGAAAATTAACCGTCCTCAACAGCGTCCTTCGCCTGTGTTCTTGTACGTGGAGCGGT
Source organism: Stegastes partitus (assembly GCF_000690725.1). Classification (NCBI taxonomy): domain Eukaryota; kingdom Metazoa; phylum Chordata; class Actinopteri; family Pomacentridae; genus Stegastes; species Stegastes partitus. Next base: position 164,443 of record NW_007578165.1, on the reverse strand, counting down.
ATCTGGGCCTGGACCAGAGACAACGCCAACATGGTTCTGAGGGCGTCCACGCTGTTTCCAAATGTAAACACAGGTCGCAGGCAGTGATATTTGGAAACCTAAAACCCCAGTTTACTGACGTCCACATGCAGACGCATAAACGGAGGATTTGCAGATCCTCACTTTGGTCGGAGGTTTTTGAAAGAATCGTTTTTAATGCCGTGAATCTGCGTTTTCATGTGGATGACAGGAAACATCGTAGAAAGATATCTTCGTTTTGTGAGATACCTGCTACGTGTGGACGAGGCCTGAAACTATATCTGTAACCTTCCAGCAGATACTTATATCCTCAGTAGCAGCAAATGGGGTTGAAGTTTGGATGGTGAGGTTAAAAAGGATAATCCCAGCCTTATCTTCAAATACAGCAAAACCCCAACCAGTGGAAAACACGAAATGGTCCGCGGTCTAAGTCAACAGTTCTTTCTGACGGCAGCAGACAGACCGAAGTCGCTTTTCTCTGTTTCACTGCTTTGACACAGACACAGCCCTTTGGCTCTCAGTGGCAGTAAAGTCAGACTGATCAGTTCGGCTGAAACTTTCTGTGCCTCATTGCACTCAAGGAGCTTATTCCCCGCTGGGAGGCAGCCACAGAATCTGCTCTCTAATAACAGCAGTGGTGACGCAGCACACAGGCTTGATTCCTGACCGGCAAATCAGCGTGACAGCTACTTTAAGCCTCACATCACTGCTTCGGGCCCCCCTCTGTCATTGCTGGTGCCGTCCCATGTCACCGAGAGGGAATGTGGCGTGAATTAAGGTTCCTCAAAGTGCTGTATTACACGACATGACTGAGCCACCCAGTTTGAGTGAGAGCCGGGAGGGTGTGGGGGTGTGGGGGGGAGAGACGGTGGCGGGGCTGAATTCATGAATGTGCAATAGTAGCTGGTAAACACTGTCAGATATGAGGAAACTTTAAAGGCTGGAATTATAAAATTGGGTCACTGCGATGGACACAGATGACAACAGTAGAAGCAGATAGACCCGAATGTTTGCTTACAGTAATTATCGCTGAAGCTAGTTTGTGTTTAAGTGACAATAAAGCAAACAGAGAGTAATGCTGTTGACGATTACATTAGGAAGCTATAGAACACAAACAAATGACTGAACAGTGTGTTGACAGGGTTGATGTTGACTCATCAGTGGTCTACTAGTATCAACATCCATCCATCCATCATCTATACACCTTAATCCTCACCAGGGTCATGGGGGGCTGGAGTCTATCCCAGCTGACTCAGGGTGAAGGCAGGTTCACCTGGACAGGTCACCAGTCTATCACAGGGCTACACTTAGAGACAGACAACCAAGCACACTCACATTCACACCTACGGACAATTTAGAATCACCAAATAACCTCAACAAGTTTTTGGGAGGAAGCCGGAGAACCCGGAGAGAACCCACGCTGCACGGGGAGAACATGGAGACTCCATGCAGAAGATCACGGGTGTCCTCACCGAGACGCGAACTGGCGACCTTCCAGCTGTGAGGCGACGGTACTAACCACTGCTCCACCTTGCAGCCACACCTCCATCCTCTACTCATTTCATATACAACCACAGACGTTGTGAACACAAGAGCCAATAAAAAAGAATCCATCTGCAGTCATTAGCCAACGCTAGCGTTGTAAAGCACACTGAATAGCTGTGCAGGTGGTCACAGCTCAAGTAACGGTGTCTTTACGTCTCTTTTGTAGCGTCTGTTCCACTTCATGTGTGTCTGTTTTCATGGCCCATCTAAACGGAACAAACAAGTGCGTGGAAACAGATACGGAATGCGAACCGGCAACCTTCTAGCTGTGAGGCAACGGTGCTAACCCCAGAGCCACCTTGCAGCCCTAGCATCAACATTCATAGTCTAAAAAAAAACAATCTGCACGAATACATGCTATACACATACAAATAAAAGTGTGAAAAGAAAGAATACACTAAATACTAGACCAGGGGTGGTCTCGAGGGCTCTGCAGAAGCCTGATAACGATCCTCATCATGTGAATCAGAGGGAAACATCTAAAACATGCAGGATTGTGGCCCTCGAGGACCAGGATTGGACACCCCTGTACTAGACACACTATAGGGAAAGAAAGGGTTCATGTACAGATGAGGACACAGTTATTACGCTGCATGTATATACAGACATGTGACTAATTAAAGGGAAACCTAACATAAAGTGTTTTAGAGGTGTTGGGCTGTCATGTAGAACAGCTTCTATACACCTCAGCATTCATTCTCCACATCTCTGGACCTCTACTGGAGGGATTGACAACCTTCCTTCCACATTCATCCACTACCATCCCACCTTCTTGCATGGTTTTATACACATGCAGCCATCTTTATAATGATGCATTTATGCAGTGCCACCCTGCTATCATGTCTCTCTCTCTGTCATTATTGATGGACTGTTATTGCTGACAGACCGATCACGTCCTGCGCTGACACTCTTAGTCACCTGAGTAAGAGTTGCTGTTCTGTTTCTCCTGACACATCGCGCTAATGTAGCATCACCGTCAACCACAATGTCAGTTCACTAATGCAGACCTAACATTAGTCATGTTTAATACTGAAACACCAGCAGTCTTCCCCAACAAGCATCCCTTTGTAGATCATTTCCTTCTTGCTGTCTTCATATAAAATCGTAAAAAGAATCATGCATGCCACAGAGCATGATGGGACATTATTGGACCATGCAGAGCACCTGTGTGGAAGCATCTGTATTTCTTTTCCCTTTAATTTGTTGCCCATCTGCAGCAGTCTACCCGGTTTACACCAGACACCCTTCAGCCACGTTGTCCATCAGTCAACAGAACTTTTATCCGTCACTAGATTTCACATGCATCGCGTCTTTCTCGGGCGTAAACTCTCTTTTTATTACCTTCACATGATTGTGTTCTTAGCTGTGGATCTGTCAGAATGCTTCAGCGATACTGTGGCTCAACAGATGGCTGCAGCTGCTGCTGCTGTTCTCTTTCCACTATGCAGACGTGCAGACAGGATTGTATGACGCCAGATTACTTCCCCTCCCCGTTAACAACCGAATAAATGTTGAAGGTATAAGAGGAATCGTGATTTTTTGAATTTGATTCCAGAGAAGCTGGCGTGATTCTGCTCTTTGTAAATAGAAACAAACATTTAGAGAACGATGAACCGGCAATTATTTATGAGGCAGGCAACGTGAAATATCATCAACCTCAAACGAATTCATTCAACGACACCACGAGGAAAGATATTAAACCTGCAGGCTGTTTTTTTTTATGCCCTCATACAGGCTTTTTGATGTTTCTTCTTTACGTCGTTGCTGAAACTTTGAAAGGCAATGTGGTCCTGTGATGAGCTATTTTGATTTTTACAAAAATCTAAACACCATTTGTTTGTATTAAACAACTAAAGCTACTAACGGGTGCATCGTTCACTGTTCTGTGGAATGCAAGTTAATCATCCGTGAAGCTTTCTCCCTATCTACGCTTTAATTATGAAATTAAATACCCCGTGCATATTCTGAAATTCTATGAATATTCAGCCTTTTTGGATCCTGTTTTTTTTTTTTGTCATAATAAGTCATTTATCTGAGGTTAGGGTCGGTTCAAGTAGACCAAATTAGTGCGGTAAAATGTTATCTTCATCTTGATCAAACGCAACACGAGACCACATGATCAGAACAAAGTAGGCTAGCATAATTAATGCTAATCCCGTCACTTCTGCTTGCAGCTCCGACGCTGATGATGATCGTTATCAACGGGAGGCGGCACGCTAAAGATGACACGTCTTTAATCATGAGGAGCGAACCGGGCTCCAAACTTATGGGGGGATTTTGGGTACAGCAGAGGGGTAATTAAACTAAAAGCTGACAGAGGAAAAACACTTTAGTTTGACCTCTCGCCCGCTGGCCGACTAGAAGCAACAATCCTCAAATCCCGGCGGAGACTTCCTGGTTTAAAAAAAAAAAAAAAGGAAAAGTAAATAAATAAAAACCAACAGCTCTGTGCTTAACAGGCGCCTGCATCCTTCAAGCTGTAAAATATACGGTAATAACCTCAGAACACCATATCTGACACGTATAGTACACACAAACATACTGAGTGCATGAACACATACATATGAACCCACAGAAACATGTTCTTACTTTACTCTGCTGCTACTAACATAATAATAATGTATTTATGGAGCACGTTTCTATATTTAAATTACAAAGTATTGTGTATATAAGTTAACAGTAAGGAGCCTTTAGACGGAAATCGGATATAAGTCTCTCTGATCAGAGTATGCTTTAAGAAGAGACTGAAAAGAGGTCAGTGACTCTGCTGACCTGATTTCCTCAGGCAGCTTGTTCAATACCTTCAGTGCTCTGATTGCAAATGCTCTGTCAACTCCAGCTCTCTGCGTGCCTCGGGAACAGATAAGAGTTCTCTCTCCAAGGATCCCCGTCTACGCACGGGCTCGCGTGCGACTGAGAGGTCAGATATACACCGACGGACCACGACGTTAAAATCACCGACAACCGAAGTGCCTGACATTGATCATGTGGTTACAGAGCAGTGTTCGGCTGGGAAACCTTGAGTCCTGGCATTTGTTTGCCACGCAGGACAACGAGCCCCGCTAGGAATGGCAATGACTGACCGTTTACGAGATGCGTTGGTGCTAGATTGATCCACGGAGGCTGCACCCTGAGACACAGAGGACCCAAACCATTTGCTTCCCATGTCCGGATGTCCGACGCTGAAGGACACAACCAGAGTTCCTGTGTCGAAGCCCAGATGGGTCAAAGCTGTTTTGGCGACAGGAGGGGGAACCTACAAAGTCATCAGTCCTTAGCATAGAGGGAGGACAGGAATAGTAAACGTTGGATGTTCAAGTTTCCGACAGTCCTTGAATTGATGGCATTCTGTTCCATTGAAAAGAAAATCTCAGATCGAAGCTTAACGTCACAATATTTCATCACAACCACGTTTTTGATCTTATTTTTATGAATTGCCAAAACTAAACTGTTTGCACTGGATTCAGCATAAAACAAAAAAAATTCTACTCAGCAGTCCCGTGACAAAACTTTTCGGCTGAACTGCAGGATGTGTTTACACAGAGCAGATAGGGAACTAATTAGAGAGAGCGAATTTGAAAATTGAGCTCTAAAATCAATACAGCAAGGCTCGAAAACAACATACAGAGCAGCATTTATTGTATTTTTTAACTGAGCCATGCTGTACAAAAGACCCCGCTGAGTTCTTTCTACTTTTAGCCATGGATGTGCTGTTCCCTTAGAGGTGCCAGACTTCATGCTGCAGCAAAAAATTAGCCCACACCAAGTAAAAATGTGACAGGAGCAAAAAAAACAACAACCCAGAAACCACTTGGAGTTCAGATTCAATTCCAAAAACCTACTGGGAGTCAAGCAAGGAGGCTAAAATATGTATGTGGTCACTTCTGTTGGTTCTTATTAAAAGCCTCGTGGCTGAGTTTAATGGAGCCAATTAATGGATTTTCTGATCCAGGTAGGTGAAGACGACGTTGCAATAATAAAGGCTAATGGAGATGAAGGTGTGTTGTATCTCAGAAAAACAAAATAGATCATATATTCAAACTATTTCTGAGATAATAAAGGTTATACCCACACATCTATCTAAGCCACGAGCTCAACTCAGTCGATACATTCCAGTACCTTGGGTCCATAATCAGCTCGAATCTCTCACTCGAACCAGAGATCAGCACAAGAACAGGAACGGCCTCAGCAGTCATGTCCAAGCTTCACATCAGAGGATGGTCAAGTAACAACCTCACAGTTATTCTGGTAGATTAATCGTAGCAACTGGACTTGCTTGAGTTCCTTCATCAGTTCTGACTGACTAGTTGGGAGTTCCAGATACTGATATCCTTAAGGAGCCATTAGCACCTAAGTTTCGGTTTCAGTTGGAGGTTTGTTGCTCCTCCCCTTCGTTTATGGGTCATTAGTGCTGCCACAAAGGGGTTCATTAGGGTCTTTTGTGGCTAGGTTAGGGTTAGGGGGAGGGGCAACAACCCCCCAATTGAAACTGAAACTCAGGTGTTAATGACTCCTTAAGGATATCATGAACTCCCAACTAGTCAGTCAGAACTGATGAAGCCTCTTGGATGAGAGGTGGAACGTCTTCAAGGAACTCAAGCAAGTCCAGTTACTACGATTAATCTACCAGAATAACCTTGACCTGGATGAATCTTCACAGACAACCTCCCAGTTAGCACTAAAATGCAGGTGTACAGAGCTTATGTTCTCTTCTCCAGTGAAACTTGGACTACCTACTCAGCTCAGGAGAAGACACTCAACAGCTTCCATCTTCGCTGCCTCAGACGCATCCTCTGCATAAATTGGCAAGATAAACTCCCAAACACCGATGTGCTCGAGCACGCAGGACTTCCATCCATCTTCACGCTCCTTAGCCAACACTGTCTTCGCTGGCTGGGCCATGTACAGAACACCTAAAGATCTACAGTAGGGCGAGTTGTCAGAAGATCTAGACCTCGAGGTCGCCCAAGGCTCTGCTTCAAAGACACTTGCAAGCATGACAGATTCCTGGAAAGCTGCTGTTGTGAGCGCTACAAAACAAGCCGAGATGTCACACAGTGAACATCTAAGGCCAAAGAGGGAAAACCGCAAGTCTTCCCAACAAGATCAAGAAGCTCCTGTACACATCTGGTCTTCATGCCAAAAAGACTCCCACATTGGCTTGTTTAGCCACGCCAGGAAGTGTGCGAGTGACTGAACATGGTGCATCCTATCGTCTCGTGAGACGAAAGGAGGCCGACAACGATGACCCTCGTTTACAAGATTAGGATTTTTGTAGGTGTTGCTTCACCTAGCTAGGATGAGGAACACAACCAGTCAGTTGATTGAGGAGGGAAACGGTTTCTCCATAGCTGCTGTATGTGGGAAAAGGGAAACTTGTGGTTTTATTTTGCACTGAGTGCCAATACGACTGTACACACCGTTAATCTTCTAAATTGATCAATAATACACATATAATGATACACATGATGCACAAACCTCCCCGTGAACTGCACTGACGCTACTTTGACGATTCCTTAAAGGTGAACATAAGGTTTTAAAACCCCATCGTAAACACAGCAGCAGTCTATCGCAGCGATCTCCGGCCAAAACGCTACCACTTTCCACAAATGTGCTGAGAAAACTGTTCCGTGAGCACGCAAACACATAAACACACACTCGACTCCTTCAGGGATGCCACCTCTTTTTTTTTTTTTGGAAACCGTCTTCAATTTGTAGGTACGGGCTGTTTCTCCACACATCCTCAGTAAAGCCCCCCAGTGCAAGTTAATCTCCACATCCCAACTCCCTGCCTCCTCTCACACACACAAACAGAGCCCCATTAAAAAAGAGTAGGGGGTGGAGGAGGGGAGCAGGAGGTAACTGAGCAGCCCAAGGCTCACCAATGAGTGGTTCGATATAATGAAGAACATGTGGTTCAGTTAGAAGTGTGTGTGTGTGTGTGAAGCTAGGGGCGGTGCTTGCTCAGTAGCTGATCTGATGAAAGTCTGAGAGTTGGTATTTGGGGGAGGCAGAGCACCGCAGGGATGAATGTTTAAATAAAGTGAGCAGCGTGGGAGTGAAGCCGGTGAGAAGTTTTCCCCGACACAAGATGGCCCCTTATGTGCTGACGCGCCGAGAGGGAACCCAAATTAGCCCACTGTTCAAAATAATGGCCCCGGCTCTTAATTGGAGAAGGAAGAGTGAGTCCTCCCAGGCATCATTCTGACATCGGATGCAGTGGATGTTAATGTGACGGCTCTGCACTACGGCGTCCGGTCGTCTGCAGCCGTAATCTGTACAAGTCTGACACGTAATTACCCCAATATGATCTGATATTAGTTCAAAATGGTAAACAGGTCATTAATGTAGAACAGTGGTGGGCGCCAGAAACCAAGAGGGAGCGATCAGCGAGATGATTTCTAGAAATTAAATCTAATTAGAAAAAAACTATGAGAAATATTATATTCTATCTGTAGCTGTTACAGAAGTATTGAATGGATGGTACAGTTAAAATATAACCACGTAAAATGTCTTAAGCCGTCTGATTTCCTTCGTCCTCACGTGACCCCGAAGGTGATTACAGCAGATTTAGTGACAGCCTCAGGCCTCGTCCACACGTAGCAGGTATCTCACAAAATGAAGATATTTTTCTAGATCTGTTATCCACGTGAAAACGCAAATTCACGGCATTAAAAACAATTCTTTCAAAAACCTCCGACCAAAGTGAAGATCTGCAAATCCTCCGTCTGCATGTGGACGTCAATAACCGGGTTTTAGGTTTTGAAACGTCACTGCCTGCGACTAAATAAGTTCTAATAAGTATGTGACCTGTGTTTACATTTGTAAACAGCGTGGACGCCCTCAGACCTGTGTTGTCTCTGGTCCAGGCCCAGATGCCGCTCCACGTACAAGACCACAGGTGAAGGACGACGTTGAGGACGGTTATTTCCCGCCATCTTGCCATTCCACGTCTGAGGCATGTTCTCCGTCAAAGACACCGACGCTGGTTTTGGGTCAGACCGGCTGGTGGGAGAACTTTCCGTATGTCCTGGTTGTCGCTCCTGTTGTCGGAGTTTTTACATCCTCATGTGGGAATATGAATGTGCTTAAAAACGCACTAATGCGTTTAGGTTTGGATGAATTTTTTTTGTACAAACGAGGTGGTGTGAATGTTAATTTTTTTTCTAGATGGAGGGGGCAGGATTTTCGCTTTTTCGCATGTGGACAAGGCCTCAGTTGCAGCAGGTCAATTTATGGTGAGAATCCGTTTTTATTGACTTTTGTATGTTTTCTAAACTTGATAATAAATAAAAGCTGTAAACAGTGACCTCCCAGAGCTGGACGGCCCCACAGTTTCACAAGCCGGCAAGAAACGTACCAACAATAGCAGTCGCTGAGCTAAAAATGTGCATAATTCTTCTTTGGGTCAATACAATGTCCAACGTGATCTTAAAAAAAAAATGTCTGTACAGAATACCACATTAATAATTAAAGGGTTATTTTAGGTATTGTTATTTTTTTTTCAAGGTTGTTACTTGTTTCCTGCAAAAACTTCTGGTTTTTACATTTCATAGGTGAACTCCTGGCATGTTTAGTAAAACTAAAACTAGCCAGTTTGTTTCATTTTCCTTAACCAATGAAAGGCGAGTGCAGTGTTAGCTTGGTAAGTCGATTTACAACAACTCGTCCACATATTCTTCTAACACTGCTAAGTACACGGGAAGATGTAGATTCCATTCGTGACTCTACGCAGATCAATTTTCTTCTTTAACCAACCGGAGCAGCCGTCGTCGAGCGCAACACCAGCAACGTTTGAACTGCTTGGCCAACCTTTTCAATTATCCAGAACTCTAAAGATGAGAGCAAAGATAAATAAAAGATAAACGGTCGCTCCGTCTCCGTCGCCCTGACCAGACCAGACCGTATAGCTCATGCTACGCTACAGAGAAGTCAGGATCTTGAAGCAATTAGCATACCACAACAACGTAGCCTTCGTCATCATAATTTCTCAGTGCGGCGCAATCACGCATCAAAGACGGAGGAGAAAGCAGAGCTCTGGATTCATTAGATGCCGATGGTAAACAAACACGCTGTAGATCGCAGGCCTGGAAGAAAACGTTGCCAGAAACTATGTGCGACTGTCACGCACATGTGGGCTGTAATGTGAACTTGTGGACGATGTGTGGTGTGAAGCAGAATGAAGTCGGTGGAGCTCAGAGCTCAGAGAGGACATGACAAGAAGATCAAAATAAATTAGGGGCTTTAATTTGGCCTCCAGGGAAGCCAGTGACACCATCAGCGCTGTGGCTGGTTTGGTTCTATGACTTCTGTCTCTTTATGTAATGATTTATATTCGTTCTTATCATCATATAGTGTCTGTTTCTTGTATTGATTATGAATCAGTGTTTGGTACCTTTGTGCTTGTTCTGCTGCTGTAGGACCTCCGTCAGAGCTGTTTTTCCAGGAGAACGTGGGTTCTTCTGAGTGATCCTGCACCGTAATGGAAACAGAAAGGCTGATTAGGTTGGCTCCACCTTGCGCTTACCCCGAGCTCCTGCTGTTGAAAACCACCTCACATAAACGCTCACTGATTGTATTAATTACCGTATTATTCACACGACGCTTGTGAGGGACGTTTTCTTTTGAAATCTTCGTCACGTTCATTGTTCACAGTGACGCATTTTTCTTTTGTTACACTCAAGGTGTCCATTAATCCATTCGCTTTAATCATCATCATCGAGAAAAATGGTTCTAATTTCACGACACGGGTTGAAATGTCTGAATATATTTTTTTATTTTTAAAGATATAGTGATTTTGTTCAGTAGTCATCCAACTTTAGTTAAATAACAAGAAAGGTTTGGTGTTAAAATGAAATAACTGCAAAAATAAAATGTTTTTTTTTCCTTCTCAACAGAATTATGGCACTAATAGACTTCCATAACTCAATTATCTCCATTAAAAAAGGCCTCTAGTGTTAAAACGAGACAACTCGAGGTTCGTCTTCTGCTCCTTTTCCTCTCCATGCTTCATTGTCACGCTAGTTTTATTGTTTTCCATCTATAGAAGATCAATAAAAATCTTGAAAGTCACACACTTGTGCATTAGTTAAAACATGTCGAGTAATTCACAGCAAATTTTTATAAAATCTTCCTCGAGTGTTATTGCTCTGCGCTGTCAGGCCAAGGTCAATCGGAGTGTACCGTCTTCGTTTTCTGACAACTTAATAAAACTCCTCATAGACCTCTACCCTTTCGCTGTGGCCTTTTTTTATTGCCCCTATCACACCTAAGGCTTTTTCCAATGCATACACGATAAGCCAGTTTTGTGCGAGCGTCAGAGATAAAGCTCAGGGTTGGCTCTCGCTCTTTTTTTTTTTTCTTCCCTCTAAAGCTTCTGGGGAGAAACAGTCACACATGGCAGTAGAAGATAGAACAAATCAAAGGCTGAGGGATAAAAACGAATATAAGGGCGGCGCGTGCCCTTGTTTTGTTATTGCTTTGTGTGTATGTATAAATATGTGTGTGATAGGGGTCCTGACCTATCCCTTCCCTTGATCTGTGGCTTGCCAAAAACACAAAAAAAATTCCAGCAGGGTTGTCGACAGATTTAGGACAGTCCGATATAGAAATAAGGGGCAATGTGAAGAACAAGAATTGCCTCGTTCTGGACTGGGTCTAGATGTTTCACTAACTTTGTGACATGATGAAGCTACATCTTTGAACAAAATGTGATGAAGTCTCCCTCGGTGGGACATTCACCGGGCTGCAAACCTCCAGTTATGCTTCGATACGCAGAAGTAGTTCCCAAATCCAACTGGTTTCGGTTTGGGAACTTCGGGGTTGCGTCCTGTTGGCTTCATTAAACAGTGATCTTCAGAGCACAGTGGTGCCGGTTCGCAACAGAGTGTGAAATGGCCGGGACAAGGGTGGGCAGCTCCAAATATGAGTCTTCACTGGAAACCGGTGGATAGCTTCTTCTGGGTTGGGGGGAATGAGTTGCTGCGTCCAAGCAAAGGGGTTGGAGCATCTTGGGATTTTGTTCATGAGTGACGCTACAATGGAGCGTGAGATAAAGACACGGATTGCTCTCGATTCACAAGTCAATCTACGTTTCCAGCCCTCACCTCTGGTCATGAGCGCTGGCTGAAAGGATAAGATAGTGGACGCAAGCAGCCAGAATGAGTTTCCTCAGTAGAGTGGCAGAGCTCAGCCTCACAGGAAGGGTGAGGAGCTTGGACATTCAGAGGGAGCAAAGAGTAAAAATGCTGCTTCTTCCTGTTGCAAGGAAAAAGCTGAGGTGGTCCGGGCATCTGATTAGAACGCCTCCTGGGTTTTACAACTGGGTGGAGACCCCGGGTTAGACCCAGAGCCAATTCACATACACAATTTCGATGGCCACAAAATTCAGAGTCAGAAATTCAACAGCTTTAAAAATGAAAAATCGGATGAGCCTGATTTGCTTCCATACTTCTGCGCAACACCTGACCCACTGTACATGTTAACTGGTAACTCAGTGCTGCATTTATTTAGTCCTTTGACATGTTTCATGCCCTAAAGAGTAACTTAACATTCAGCCAAAAGTCCGTCTTCCCGCCCTTCCTGTCTTTGTGTGGGGTCAAAACTGTGCTATATTGGACCTGTAACTTCAAAACATCCTGAGACTAAAACTAACTCCTCAGAATCAGATTTCAATCCTGACATTGGGATGTTTTAGCGCTAAAACTAGCACCTGGCTAAGTAGAAGCTAGCATCAGTCCAGAGGGACCGCTAAGTTCTTAAGACCAGTCGACAATCATCTCGAGCTACGCCATTGATCCAAACCACTCACATGTCCACCAGTCACTGTGGACACACTGAGTTTATTCACAAAACTCCACAGAAACAGGACCAACCCTGCTGCTTCCCAGCCCGATCTTATGCCAAAATGTGTAACAGCTACTGTGGTCCATAGTGATTATATTGTCTTCAGAAAGAGGCTGTATGGAAGAGCTTGAGATGCCTCCTTTTATTATTTTTTTTAGTGGCTACTCTTGTGGCAGATTTGGTTACCCTTACAACCAAAAAAACAACTTGTAGCTTGTATATTTTAACTGAAATCATGATGTTTTGTCGTGTAAACAAAGCCAACAGTGACTGGAAACAAAAGTAAACAGTGAAAATGTAGTAAAAATAATAGAGACAACAGAGGAGTCTCACACAGACTTGAGCGTCGGTGGAGTTTGTTGGTTTGCAGATGTTTCTATGTGCAAAATGAAAGAAAAGTTGCGAGTCGCATGACATGGATGCAAGCCAAACAAAAAAAACAGCCCACTCTGTTTTGAGCTTAGAAATTGCCTCTAAAGCAAAAAAAAAAAAATAGAAGAAAAAGTCTTAGTTTGTAAATGTTACTGTGATTTAGGAGCCATGAAATAAAACACACGGTGGATGCAGCCTGTAGAGGACGACTGCAGCAAGTGAAAACCAACTGAGGTCAGCAAAGACTTTCAGGAGCTGGGTTAATTAACACTTTAGAAGAACAAGCTTCCTGCCTTTAAGCCTCCGTGCGTTATCATTTAGCTGAGCCTAAAACTCAGCAGTGACGCGATACGTTTCATGTACATGCACGTCACATAGCATTCAAGCTATTCTGTGATCTGTTCTGGCCTCGTAACAAACAACATGTTCCACTAAAACAACAAAAGACAACAGATGGAACCTTGAAAACAAACAATAGTGACGCTACAATTCAGCCCAAACGGACTGAAACAGAAGCTGTTGCAAAAATTGCTTTTTTTAAATTAATTTTTGTCAGTTTTGTGTAAAAATGTCTAATTTCACCATCAGGATTTTCTATTTTTTGAACATAAATCATCTCATAAAAGTCACTTTATAAAATATATACTGAAAAATGAACAAAACTAGTAGATAGTTTAGTGGATCGATGCTGTTTCTGGAGTTTCAGAGCATCCTAAAGTGCTCCAAGATTAACTCATTAATCTGTGATTGTTTCCAAGTGTCCCAAATTACAAAGCTTTTCAGAAACAGCGCTTCGCTTAATGGAGATTTTATGATCCCCTCGGCCTTCTTTATAATAGCGGTTCTATTATCACCAGGCCTCCTAATGATTGGTTTGTTGGTTCTAGAGGGTAAAATGCAAAACTGTCATTACAAATACTGATATTGTTTACACGTGTACATGCAACACGCTGGACTTCTCAGGCCAAGTGTCACGGTTATAATAACCTCCGGTGCCTTTGTAATTAATTGTAATTTAATTTGCCGCATTGACTTCATGTGGTTTTCCGTCCTATCAGGTGGTTAGTTGGGCTTTAATTGCGTTCACCTGACACCCAAGGTGTTAATGTGTTCCCTGATTAAGTGGCTAAAATTACAAAAACAGCAGGGCTCTGAATGTTAAGGAGCCGCGGTAGGAACTCTGACACCTGCTCTAAATGAAAATGCATGAAAAGTAGAAAATAAATCAATGCCACAGTCGACTGTGATGTGAGGAGGACACTACGCTGTACGGGCACACTACAGGACATCTAAATTAAAGTAGTTAATCAACTGGTAGTATGTAAATCCATGTATAATCCTGAAGGTATTGTCAGATTTTACAAGCTTTGGTCTGTCTGGAGACAGCCAATGAAGAATAGGACTAATCCAAATTCATATAAAACGTGCCTGTATGTGTGCAGGAGTGTGTGTGTGTGTGTGTGTGTGTGTGTGTGTGTGTGTGTGTGTGTACTGCACAGCACAATGAATGACTAAAAGAAGATTAATGCCACAATGATACAGAATCTGAGCTGTAACCAGAGTCAGTCTTTGTTTGCCGAGTGTCCTGACAGCAGAGAGACTGAAAAGCTTTGAGATTCGGAGACTAAATAAAAACTGACGGGGAGAAGTGACAGGCCTGTAATGGAAAATCATGACAAGTTCTTACCAATCAAGGAAAGTGGATGTGAAACTGTAAACTGTATTCACAGCCAAAGCCTTTGACTAAAGTTTCAATGCTGCTCCGAACTGGTTTTCACCCAGAAATTGCCCAAAGTTGGATTTTTTGGTGGAGTGCGACGGCTCCTGTCAAACTAGAGTTCAGAGATGCAGCCTTTAGTTCACCTTAAAACAGAGTTCTGTCTAGTACTGGTTGAACATCATTACACAACACATGCAGGAGGTATAATATAGTCCATGTTTGGTGAATATAGCTCACAGGCCTTTAGTGGAAGTGTGGGGCCCATTAAATGCACAACGGCAAAAGGAAACCTGCATTAACCACGTCCAAGGTTACAACATTAGAATAAGAAACCCTGTTCAAAGAGTATCTGGAGCCATTCTGCACATATCAAACCTGATTTATTCTGGATTCATATGCAAACTGTCTCTGTTCCTTTCCAGTGTTTACCCTGAATACATATAGAAGTGTTTACTATTGATGCATGTTGCTTTGTTTTGGTATCTGAAGTCAGATGATGCTTGCAGGTGAGGGTCATCACATTACAATGCAATTCTCTGCTGTGAAACCTTGGGTGTTTGCACTCATGTGGACGACACTTTTACTCTTAACATCCAACTAAATTTTATTGCTGCAGACCAAACACAGCCTCCTGATAGGACAGCGTGCCATCAACCCCAAAAACACTGTTCAGAAGCAGCTTGGAGAACACGACGAAGAACCAAGGCCTTGACCCGTCATCCAAATTTCACAGATCCATCCATCATCTCTACAACACTTAATCCTCACTAGGGTGGTGGGGGGTGGAGTCTATCCCAGCTGACTCAGGGTGAAGGCAGGTTCACCTGGACAGGTAACCAGTCTATCACAGGGCTACACTTAGAGACAGACAACCAAGCACACTCACATTCACACCTACAGACAATTTACAATCACCAATTAACCTCAACATGTTTCTGGACACCGGGACGCGAACTGACGACGTCTTGCAGTGAGGCAACGGTGCTAACCACTGGTCCACCTTGCACCCAACTCCACAGATCAAAGTTCAATAATCAACCATGATGTGCTGGAACAATCCCTAAGTTGACAATGTCCTGGTACCAGACTCTACAGGATGTCCGATGTCCATACCCCGATGGATTACATCTGTTTTGATGGCAGAAGGAGGACCAACACAAGAACAGACATCTTGCTATAACCACAGCAATCACTGTGATTTATGACGACGTGAATGAAAGAACCTGTTCCTGTGAGATCAGAACAATATCAAGATATCTGATGCAGTATGTGTGGGTGGAGGACTCTGACCCTGAACAGTGCTGAAACATTTACTGCAGGACCTTTGTTAACCTCTCCAAAAACAGATTTGACAAAAGGTTGCAGATATTTATCTGGTTAGCATATCTACATAGCATCTTCCTTCTCCTTTGTTCTGTGCACAAACATGCACAGAACATGCTGTAACAGTGCTGTGGGGAAGCCTTCCAGCCAAAACTGAGCCGTGAGGAGAAACTCAATTTGACAAAATGTCCATCAGACTAAAATCATATTCTCCTCCTTTAATCCACACGGCCATTTCCAAACTGAAAACACCCAAAACGTGAATCCGAGAGGCCGTACGGACGAAATGTTCCGTAAGCTTCACAAAGTGTTTGTATTGACCCCAATTAAGTGACTCCAGCCGAGCACATGGCAGGTTGCTCGGCGAGCTCTCCTCCCGAAACCACCAACATGTATCATTATTGAGGTACCTTTTAGACCGGGCCTTTTTATCCTTCCGCTTTCATATCCATTTATTTAACAAATGCAAAGCTACAGCGCCATAATAATTTGCCTTTCATTCAGTTTTACAATCATCATTAATGCAGGTCTCTGTGATCACTGGAAGAGGCTTTTAGGGAGCCACTTTTCATGTCCCGAAATTACCAAGTACATATTTTTAAACCCAATGGAGACTTTTAATGTCTCATAAAGGAGGGAGCTATTTAATACACATACAAGTCTATATTTCCTCCGTACAGTTTTAAAACGCTGTTCTTGCCAGCCATAAGATGAGTGTCTCTGTCCTTGAGAAACGTCAGTAAAATAAGAGATTCCTTGAATTACAGGCTCTCCTGTCAAGTGGAGGAGGACCTTTGATTGTGTCACGCTACGAGAAGCCTCCCAGATCCTTTGATTACAGCGGAAACAGGAACAATTGATGGCAGTCGTGTCTCGAGCCTGATAACGTTGAGAGCATCTTACAGTTCTATGGAGCGGAAACTGTGAAATGCGCATTACAGCTAATCGCGGTTCATGAACTTCTCCGCTGTTTTTGTCCTCCTCGTGTTTACATTTTTATATGTTTCGCCGTTACAGGTTTGTTCTAAACACCAGCAGCCAAATGGAAAAACTCTTGACCTCAACCCATGAAAGTGGCGACGACACAACAGCCCGTAAAAGCTTTTTGTATTTTTCGATATTTTCCATTTGGTTCCATTAATTGTGCGTTTTGTCAACATAAACAAGGACCGACATCGTCTGTCAGTATATTGTGAACATTGCATTTCACGTGGACGAGTTGGTTAACTTACAGCGGATGGAAACTTTGGGATTTATAGTTTTAGATCAGCTTAAGCCCAGAGTCAGTTACAATGCAGGTTTCCTTGAGTTTCTTCTCCTGTTTAGTTTAAGCCTGCAGACTGAAAGCAGTGTCAGTCATGGCGTGTAGTTTCTTTGAAGAGTCAGTTATTATTATTTATCTGAACAATGTTTTCAGCCCTGATATCCTTCATATGATGTTTTTTGCCTCTTGAATTTTTCTGTATAGTATAAACCAAGAAATGTTATCTTCAAACTAGAAGCATTTATTACAAACTTTTGTGGTGTTCCCAAGTCAGAAACCCAAAAAATGCATCAAGAATTCCATTTTCTTTACCAGGTTATATACAGTCGTGACTCGATAATCTGACACTAAATGTAAAACCTTCTTTTATGTCAGATATCAAGGCTGTCGGGTTGTCAAGACGGAGGTCCAGATACAAGGAGGGCTTGATGCTGGAAGGCTCATTAGTTGTTAATTATTGTTCATAGTTGTTATAATAACTAGTAGGGCTGGTCCCAATAGCACTTTCTGCTCTCTGGATATTCAGGCCCAATTAATGATGAATATCTGAATATTTGGGACGGTCGGGGGACACTTCCACCCCGGGGGGGCGCTCCAATGGGGTGAAAGTGGTTGGAATGCACAGGCAGTACTTGGCTGCTGATGCTAGTTTAGTTAGCGCTCACACTTAAGTGGTGGCAGCACCACTCCCCGCCACCACCATCCATGTTTACTTCCATAAACACTGAGCACGCTCGCTGCGTGTGACGTCGTCGTGTCCTCTTCTGCGCATGCGGGACACTTTTGGGTCGTATGAAGTTCACACAGCAGATCACATACAAGTCGTATTGAACTGGAAACGTGAAGGAAGTCACAAAGAAATCAGATTTCACAAAGAAATCCAAATTGATCATAAAATGTCATGTCGGAGTCAGAATCCAAGGCTGTCGGTGTGTTAAGACTGTTTATATGGGTTCTGTTTGTTTTGCCTAAAAACCTGTAGGATAGCAAGGTTTAGGATTGTTAAGGGTCGGATTATTGAGTCATGACTGTACTTGTATTCTGTACAGGCATTTATTACTATTTCTAACTTCATTGGTGCAAAATAAGACGATCAAGTCTTCTTTTCTCTTGTTGTCATAGTGAATAATGTTATATGTACTGCATTGAAAAACTTTCTTTTCTTCTTTAATTCCTGTAGAACACAATTTACTCTGGGCTACCTAAACTTTCACTTGATTGAACTAATTGTTAATATCTGGAAACTCTACCTGATAACTCTGTGATCCACAGCTCAGAGCTCAGGTACAGACTCAGACTTTGGGGTTTGTTTTCCACCACAGACTTATCTGTACTTTTGCTGGTTCATCAGTTCTTTTCAGTGTTATTGGAAGAATGGCAACTTGATCTCCTCAATAAACTTTTGGGGGTTTTTTGTGCCAACATGGTCTCCTTCCTGAGAGCAAACAAAACCTAAGTGAGCCAATATACTGATATACTGTGGCAACTTCAATCAGACAAGCTGTTTACCTGTGTGTGTGTGTGTGTGTGTGTGTGTGTGTGTGTGTGTGTGTGTGTCGAGCTCTACTATAAGTAAGAACCTTGATGCACCAGATCTTTTTAATTTGAAGCTGAATGATGCTGCACACATCCAGTAGGAGGAATCAGATCACTGTTTATGCTGTTAGTGCCTCAATTATGTTTATTATTCCACAAGACGATCTCGATGCATTTTCAGCCTTTCACTTTCAAAAACTGTCCTCCCCAGACAAATGAGAGCATAAGTCCTTTAAGTAAACATGACAAAGTTCTCTTGAGGTAATTTCAACTCTTGTCTGTTGGAAGTAGAGTGACGAATTGAGCTGGACAGGGCGGTGGTCGGAGTGGATGTGCGGGACAACAAAACACACCCTAACGTTACCACAGTAGTCTTTAAACCAAATGTTCCCCAGTCCTTAACTAAGTAGTAATTTTAACTAAACTGTGATTTGTCCAACTTGCTTTTGTGCCTAAACTATCCATCCATCCATCCACTAACCCACTCAGGGTGAAGGCAGGTTCACCTGGACAGGTAACCAGTCTGTCACAGGGCTACACTTAGAGACAGACAACCAAGTGTAATGGTTATAAAAAATGTTGATTGTTTAAAATTCAGTTCTGTGTTGAGGCGAGAAAATGAAGTGATTTGCTTTGGTTTTATTAGCGCTTCAAAACGGAAAAACGAGCAGATTGATTGATCCGCTATCGATTATTTTGGTCTTATAAGTTATACAGTTACGCATTGGCGCAGTACTGAGTTGAAGGTGTTATTGTTTAAATGTTCTTTTGCTCATTTATTGTTTTGCCTTGTTTTAATAGAGTATTTTCCCCAGAATTTATGTTTTAAGAGTTTTTACCTGCTAATCGGGAATCGATTGGGTATGTCTGAATTCATGTCGGGAACCGTGTTGCTCCTGCTCATCCATTACAAGGCTGGACGTGAAGCGAGTAACATCACCTCGTGTCTTGTCTTCATTATTCCCCTTTTCAGGGGTGTAACACAAGCACACTCACATTCACACCTACAGACAATTTACAATCACCAATTAACCTCAGCATGTTTCTGGACCTTGTGGGAGGAAGCCGGAGAACCCGGAGAGAACCTACAAACTCCTCGCCTGGACGCGAACCGGCGACCTTCTTGTTGCGAGGCAGGTTGGGGAACAATCATAGTCATGGTTTAAATAAAAAGCTAGCTTTGTAATGAACAGTGATCACGTCCTGACTCATACATCCACCTGAACACAGGCTTTGATGCTCCATAACGATGTGACCTGACTGCAGCCACCGACAGGCTTTGTCACTTGAACATAAATTTTTGGGTTTTTCGCTGAAACAAATAAAGCTGTCATTTTTCTTCAGAGGACAGTCTTAAATGCGTCATAACCAGCTGACCTTGTGTTGTTTAATTTAATAACTTCTGAATTAACAGAACTTCCAACCGTTGTGTATGTGCACATCTGTTTGTGTTGCTTTTCCTACAAGAACATGTTTTCATTCCCTGCTCACCCTTTTGGGTTTTTCCACCGTTTCCTGAATATGTTTTTGTTCCTTTGTTGTTTTGTTATTTTTTTCCCCAAAATTATGCACCTACTAGGTATCCTCTCTTCACCTTTTAAAATCCAAACTTCAGTGCAGTAAGGCAGCCCTGCTAGTTTTTTAATAGACTATCCATTAAAATAACAGTGCTCACCTCCCTGCTCACAAATGTTCCAGCAGAACTGCATCAGGAGGAAACACTGAAGCTGCATCCTTCTCTTAGTCAGGCCCACAAAGGCTGCGATTGGTTTAAAGAGAAAGAAACAAGACAGAGCATTTTCCCCTCACAGCGAAATGACACTGGAGTGAGCAGACCGTTATATTCTACAGAATGGGGCGGCTGAGCAAGACAAATAGTCCATGAACAAGTTGTGTCCTTCAGCTTTTTGCTGAGTTTGACAAACAGGGAAGAGACGGAGCAAAAGACTCATTAGGACAATGGAGCAATTTGAAAAGCAATAAGTGACACTTAGGAGGGTGGTGCACACTTTTCACAAAACATTGTGAAGAGCTTCAAGGCATCAGAGGTATTTCAGCTTCAGTGGAAATCTGTAGGAGTC
>NW_007578165.1:139944-142952 GCF_000690725.1 Stegastes partitus | reverse complement strand
TAGCAGCAAGTCCGAACGGCCATCTTCTCAGGTCACCACAGCGTTAAACAGTAAGAGGCTCCACCTGGTGGTGCAACCAAATACTACATCTAATCCACAACACATCTTCTGACATATGTGACCCATCTGCACGAAACCAGTCGCATTGTGCCTGATGGTATTTGACAGCGATAATATTATACGCTACCTACGTGTAGAAAACAAGGAAATGGGCTGATCTAAGTAATAAACCCAAAATCAATATTTTATCATGCGTTAACGTAATTAGGGCTGTAACTTGGATATAGCCCAATGCGACTGATTTCGTGCAGATGGGTCACATACCTTTTTTTTTCCCCATATTCTGGAGCTTGTGGAGGTACACCCTACTCTCCTGACACTACATTGCAGGCAGTACCCTACCAGAGGTTTACAACAAGGTTTGTGAACACCTACATAACATTAAGGAACAGTTTGGCTACAGAAATGCATTTCTTTTTCCTTACTGAAATGACTTATCCTCACATCCCACATCCAGTGAATCAGACTAATATCGGATTGCTTTTAATCACTTTACCATACTTGAAGTGTGTATTATCTCGCAAAATGGCATCGGATTGGAATTTGTATTGGCAGACACAAAATATTAAAAGACTTGGCTCAAATCAGGGACAAAAAAGACTTGACTGAAACACCCAGTAAACTGTATAAGTCATGCATTTATTGATGTCTATACCTGCATTTTCTAAAGAATTTTAACATGTTTTTTTACACAAATGTTGACTGATTATGTTTGTTGTTGAGAGTCATCTATTAAAAAGCCGCTGCAGCGCTGAACCTGACAGCCAAATGTAAAAAAACAAAACCTTATAGGTCGCTTTAAACAACAACAACACATCCTGTGTGATGCTGAAAAATTAGGCTCTTGGAGGACTCTGCGCCTCAGGGAATGTCGCCTCTCTGCCCCCGTCCCTCATCACATCCTCCTGCATGACAGGAGCCATTACAAACCCCGGAGAGGGCGACTGAGAGAAAGCAGCAGCGAGGGCGAGGGAGAGATTAAAGGGACGGGAAAGTGAAGAAGACAGGGAGAGAAGAGGAGCACGAGGAGGGACAGGAGTTGACAGGAGGAGAAAGGAGGGAGGCCAGACAAGGGTTACTGAGTGATAAACCGATGACAGAGAGCGAGACAAAAGGCTTCGTATAATAACGCCTCTTTTAGGTATTTGTGGTCACGAAACGGCTGGATTTTGGTTACACATGTGCTCGATGTGTTTTCTGAACGCTAACAGCACAAGACTGTTGAAGGAGAGCAGTGATGTCCCTCTAAACCCCGACACAACTGAACTTCTGGTGATAGAAAGCAGTAACAGATAGATAACTAGTCTTAATATTGATAAATATTGATGTCTGGTAAACAGTTGTAAAGGCTGTTGGCAAGTAAACAGCTAAGTGTTCAGGTGGGAAATACACAGAACTGAGGGGATTGTTGGGTTTTGAAGTTATCCCCCCATTAACTGGCCATTACCAGTATTCCTATGGATATGGATCAGTAGTCGGCCAGAGGGTGTGTTGCAATCAGTTCTGGACACCTCTTGCAGTTATAAGAACAAGTGAATGCAGAGTACCTGCTGGGGGTGAAATGTACAAAATGGAGCTTTGTACGTTTGCTAAAAGTTGTGAGGAAAAGGGGAGGGTCTTTAGTCCTGTGTTGAATGTTAACCGTGGACAACACCTGTAGCTGGTTGCCTACTGGAGGTGATGACCGAGTGAAGGTCAACTCATGCTTTCTGCAAAAATACCCACAACGCAAATTTCATTGTCCACCCAAATCCACAAGGGTCTGCATGCCAATGTTGGCTCACAGACTGTTCGACCCTGCAAGCAGGCCTACTGGGCATGCATCAGGAAAACAAATGGTGCTTATGGCAAATGTTTGGGATGAGGAGAGCCACACGTTTATAGCTCACCATTAACAGAGCTGTAGCTGAAGTCGACGCTGCCAGATTTGGAGCTGCTTTGATATGTGCATCCATCGACTAATCAGAAACACAGCAGGAAGTTCTAAAATCTCCTGTGCCATGTCTGCACGCGATGCTCGGCACACCTCTACACGACACCACAGTCCGATCTGTAACCAGCTGCTGTATCCTCGTGTGTTTTTCTGGATATAATGAGAAGTGTGACTTCTACGGTAACTCTACTTAACTACACCGACCCCAACATGCCCCTCAGTAACACAATCGGTTTTTACTGACCTACAGTTTGGACTGATCCGTCCTGGTTGTTGTGTTGTTGGTTATTGAGATTATGAAGCTGTTCAATGCTACTGCAGTGATTTTTATGCTCCGGGTTAATTCACTGGCAGCGCTGTATGTTTGGTTAATTACCTGTTTTCTGAGGGGTGTTGCTTGCTGCCAGCAGCTGCTATGGGTGTGTCACCAATGTTTTTAATTAATTGAGTCGCAAATAAAGAATTAAATATGTTTTGTGCTGTAACCTGTCTGTGGTGCATGTTTTCTGTCCTCTGAACAGCGGACCGGGCCGGGTGAACAAAGGTGGCGACGGCGTTACAGAGCTTGAATCGCAACAGTAGAAGAAAAAAAATCCTTCATTAGAGTAGCAACAGGGTGTGTTTTAACCAGAACCACGATCCGTCTCTAAACCTAACCAACTGCTTTAACTCTGCCTGAACACCGACTGAACAACCAGAAGGTTAAATTAAAAATGAGACCTAAGGCAAAAAATAATACAATAATAATGACCTGACGAGGGACTCCAGAGTTCAGGGTGAATACCTGCTGATCTACCTAAAAGTGCAAAATTGCAGCTCTACTGCCATTAAATGAGGTGGTCTGCTATAAGGTGGAGAAGGTCCCTTCTGGCTCACATGTATGAGGAAGGTCAGCAATAATAATGGACATTTAATGGGCTAAAAATGTGGGCAAATGCCGTCTTTCACTCTATTCCTGGGCTTTTAGCTTATTGAAGTGTTAACGAAAATATTATACAGTCGTGACTCGATAATC
>NW_007578165.1:129080-135371 GCF_000690725.1 Stegastes partitus | reverse complement strand
GTCTCAGGTCCTTGATTTAACCCCTAAAATTCATCACTATACATCTAAGTTACATATTTAGAAGTTTTTTTCCCAACAAATAATCCCTTCCTGCCTTTGAATGGTTTAGATGTTCCTGCACACTGTTGCTTCCTCTGGAGCAGCGGTTCTCAAACTTTTTGAGCCACGACTCGCAAGATAAGTTTGTGTTTGTGACCCCCCAGTTTGAATTTTTAATATATCATGAGTAATAACTTTAATGTGTTAATTCCACAGATTAATCTCTTTACATTAAGATGTTAATTTTCTTTTAAATTGAATTGAATTTATTTCGAACAAATGAAAGGGGAAAAAAAATAAATACAAAAACAGATAATTTTTAAAAGCATTTAAAAAGACCAAAATAGAATAATAATAATATTGCATAATCAAAAAAAAAGACCAAAATAGAATAATAATAATAATAACATCGCATAATCAAAAAAAAGACTGGGAAGAAGTGTACACTTTTAATTTTGACAGCCCTAATACACATTTATTTGATAAATATAGACCTTTTTTTTTTAAACAATGATCTGGTGACCCTCTGAAATTATCTTGGGACCCCAATGGGGGTCCCGACCCCCAGTTTGAGAACCACTTCTCGAGAAGATGCCACCTCTTTGACCATCCACTGAGCTACAGCCTACAACTCTGCTCAGATACTAACACTGGAAGAATTTAGCCAAACATGTTCAAACTCCAAAAAAAACTATTGTGAAGGAGAACAATGACACAAAAAGTTCTGCCCCACAAGCTGACAGGTTTGGTTCTTTGGGTTTGTTCTGTATAAAAGCTTGAACCCGTGTTTTTGTCATCTGAAAATGCTCCTCCAACGTTACCGATTTCACCCAAGATGTCTTCCAGCTTATAAAAACACACCATATGGACGTGAGCAAGGTAAAAAATAAACTCACAGAAGGGGTCTTTAAAAAAAAAAGAGGATATTGTGTTTTGGCAAGTGGTGACAGCTAAGACTCTATTAGGTGACAATATTCCTTGTTGCCCAGCTGTTGTACTTCCAAATAATGACTTACAGTGGTCATACAACGGATGTGTCTGTCAGCAGTGATAAAAGCTGCCAGCTGTTCACCAGAAACACCCGCATAAGCCATCTCAAGGACAGCGGTTAGCCAGACGACACGAAGCAAAAGGATGAAAATATGAAAGACAGCGTGAAATACCAGAAAAAGGGATTTCTTTACTTTTTGCATTTCATACCGTTTCGTGGCTGGTTTGTGGAATTTTCTGCCTTTTGTTGATCAAATCTGAAGAAAGCAACAAAAACTTTCTGCAGCCAAGTCATACCTCCGTCTGCTCCACCACTAATACTGTGTTTTATTAAAGCCCAAACACTGGATCCTTTACCCCCTGCAACCTGTCAAAAACATACCTTCACTTGTTTCACCATCAAGGATATTGCTTTTGTCTTTCCTTTTGAAAAAAAAAAACAAACAAAGCAAAAACAATTTCCGGCTTAATCTTCCTCCTGGGTAAGCCTTCATAAGAGTCAACAGCAGCAACAACCAAATCCTTAATGATGAGTAATTGCATCAAAAACTCATATCAGTTACTCCCAAATGAGTCAACAAAGCAAATCTCCCAAATAACAAATGGCGACATGCCAGTAATCGTTAAGCTATTATAAGCGGATGGGCTAATTACTGTACATCTGCAGAGAGCAGGGGAGGTTGCCGTTATTGCTGCAGATTTCCCACCGCTGTCAGTCTGGCTAATGGGAACCTGCACCATAGGTTCCCAACTTTGGTGCTCGTTTAATATCCCGATGAAGTGCTGCTTGACCTGGAAAAGTGTGACAGGAAGCAGAACTTTTTTGTCACTTTTGTGTCGTCGCGCCGCTCAGTTTGAACCCCGGCAGCGTGAAAGAGTCGTGCGGCGCGGTGAGCGAGCAGCTCATCAGTAACCCGACAGCCTTCGGACGACGTACATTTACATGGCATAGCATCCAGCTAATGATTCTACTCAGCGTATACAAAATAATTGAGCGGGGAAGGACGGTTCCCTCGCCAGCAGCGGCCCTGCTGCGCATCAGATAACAACTCAATTTCGACAGACTTGTGACACATTTTTCAACCTATTTCAAGCTCTTCAATTAACTGAGCGCTGGCAGCGGTTTTGTTTAGTTATTTACTATTTATCAAAAAGGCTTTTTCTTCTCGTTTCCTTTTCATAAAGTTAGACGCTTTAAATTACAATTTAACTACAGTTTAACTAGATTCTGGGTTAATTAAGATTAAGGAATGTCTCAGAGGGCTTTACGATCTGCAAAGAAATGTGACGTCCTCTTTTTTTTTCTGCACGAGGAAAAACTCCAGCCAGAAAAAAAAAAAAAAAAACCTTTGATGGGGGGAAAAAAGGGGGACGAGCAATAGAGGATAAACGAAGCAACGTAGTAAAACAAGGACAATAAGACTGATAAGATTATAGATTGTAAAGTAAGAACGGAGCTGGAAGGATAAACAGAGAAGACCTGAGCAACATCTTCTCCTGTCGAAGCTTTTCGGATGAGACGTGAAGCTCTCCTTTAAAAATGAGGACTGACTGTCATGAGTGCATGAAGTGGAAAAAACTGAACAATGAACAAGAGGTGTTGAGACCATAAGACTGCGTTTATATGTAGGTGGTTAAAAGGTAAAGTAACGATGGATGTGAGCTCTGCATCAGCCTGATGACCTGCTCTAGATCAGGGGTGTCCAATCCTGGTCCTCGAGAGCCCCTATCCAGCATGTTTTAGATGTTTCCAACACACCTTATTCAAATGATCAGCTCATCATCAAGCTCTGCAGAAGCCTGACAACGATCCTGATCATGTGAATCAGGTGTGTTGGAAGAAGGAAGCATCTAAAACATGCTGGATAGGGACTCTCGAGGACCAGGATTGGGCACCCCGGCTCTAAAGCTGTCACGACCCCGGGGCGTGTTTATCCATCAGGTTAGGCCTTGATAATTGATTTAAGTGTGTTTTTGTGCATCTTTGTGTACAAGTAGATTTTTTTTTTTTTTACATCTCGGAGCAGAACAACACCTTACGTCACCACTGCTGACCATCACTTATACTTCCAGTGTTCAGCAGTGACCTCAGACAGGCAGAACAAAGCAGGAACGGGCTGCTCCTCAGTACCGTAAAATAGTTTGTAGCTCCAAGGAAAACCCCTAACAAAGACGTATCTATTCAAAAAGTCATCAAGCAGCGAGTATTGCTAGTGAACAAATCGGCGATAAAGGATCAAATGATCGGCGTCAGATAAAAGCAACCCAAACATCCACATTAGACAAAGGTTAAAGCCTCGCTGGTTATTTGTGTGTGAAGCTGCAGCTCTCGGAGGGTTCACGTTGTTGTCGCAGATATCTGACATGGCTCATAATAGAGAATCATCTGATAAGAAAGATTTGGATTACTGTAAACTCTTATCTTCATGCTCGTAGCATGTGGGATGGGACCCGGCGATGAGAACGATACTGCAGCTGACGGTCTAGTTACAGCCTGCTGATGCTTCTTTGCATCTTCTAGGAATCGTGAACCCAGCAGTTTGTTTCTTGTCCTCTAAGGCAGCGGTCCCCAACCACCGGGCCGCGGACCGGTACCGGGCCGTGGGTCATTTGGTACCGGGCCGCACAGATAGAATAAAAACATTTTATTGGTTTATTTTTATTTCCAGCAGGGTGTTTTATTTTGAAACATGACTAGCTCGTCTTCCCGTCGCGTCCGTCTTGTTTCTCGCACTTGACTCTTGTTAGTTTTAATGGTCGGCCGTTAAACGAAGCCGTCAGTCTAACCGCTGCCGAAATAAATAGGAAAACAAACATCTCAGGAGAGCTTCTTTGGAAAGAGACTCGATACTGAGACGGAAACACATATTTAACAAGTAATTTTATTAATTTATGAAACTTTTTAATAGTAGAAACAATTATTTTTTGTGCAACGACCGGTCTGTAGAAAATGTTCCTGATTAAAACCGGTCCGTGATGCAAAACGGGTTGAAGACCGCTGCTTTTAGGCACTGCAGGAAAAAAAAATTACCGTTAAAGCATGCTTCTGTAATGAAGCTCTGTCTCTCGGCATGCTTGACATATTGATCTCCTGACGGTGCGATCGCTATTAGACCGCCCGATCGTGCTTTGGATGCAGCTGATCCAGTTTTCACCAAGTGTTTTGGAGTGCCACGTAGAAACCTTCAGTCTCGCCATGATGGGGCGCTGAGAGAGCTCCAACCTCACCTCTGACATTCCCACTTAGCTCTCATGCCGGCTATTTCGCCATCACCATGCTACTTAAGCCCTGCTCTCACAGGACAAGCATTACCTGGGGACCACGTGTGGAAATTACCCCCCCAAACGTCTGCAGCGCATTCACACAGCACAAGTGAAATCAGTGTTTTACTCAAATTTACTGACACTATTTCCGGATAATAGGCCGCCACATAATGACTGTGGAGCCCGTTGAAAGACAGCAAAGTGTTCCTGACTGCGCGCTGGCACATCATCCGTCTGAACATCCTTCAAGATTTGGCTCGTCTGAATGATTTGAGTGTGCTCTTTCTGTCAATGGGTTTCAGTGCTGTGTAATGACATGGGAACGACAACATCACCCAAAATTATGTCCAAACTTTCATTTACGACTGCCAAGGCAGACTTCNGCTAAACAATCAGAGATAAAATCAGGTCTTTTTGTGTCTGTGATCCCACAAGTGAGGAGTTTTTTTTTTTTAAGTGTTGAAATAAAGGACGAGCTGTTTGTGTGATACTGTACTCAGTATTGAGCTGCAGCAGCTGTGGCCGCAAGTGTCCTTCAATAGCTCTAACTCAATTATTTGCCCACCTAATACAATTTTTCTGCTTCTTTCATTTGATTAGCAGGACTGAGTGTGTAATCCCTCTTCATCCCGGGCAGCCACCGATCATTTACTTCTGTTTCTGCCTGTGTGGAATGTTTCTGAAAGGTCACCACGCCATTGTGAAGGATGGAGCGGCGCTGCAGAAGCTGCTCCAGTGTTTGTACACCGATCCTTATCTCGGCCATGTATCTGATTGCGGCGTGCTCGTGTGTGTGTGTGTGTGTGAAATGATGTGTGTTTAATTGCCTTTGTTTGCACCTGTGCATGTGCTGCGTCAGTGTTTGTGCCTCCGTAATCTCATCTTCCAGGGTCACCGCCGGGTGTGTGTCTCCGGGTTTGTGCGTTGTTTGCCGGTAAAAATAGCTCAGATCGGCGAGTGGACAAGCCCTCGTGTGCTCCACCTGCCTTTTTTCTTCCCCTAATCACGGCTTATTGATCACACGTCGGCCGGATCAATATTTGTTATGCATGGCATTTTCCATCCTCTGTCAACATCTCGAGCCGTCGGAGATGATTCCACCAAGGACACATCCACCAGGAAAAGGATTATTTGTCCAAACAGCAGGTGACATTGGGAGAGTAAATTTGTATTAAGAATCACCACCCTCCTCTGGAGCTCAGGCAATATGTCTGCCTTGAGGCTGACTCCTTAATATCTGCAGCAACAGAGAAATGTGGTTATAAAAATATGAGCAATGATTTTATGACATTATTCAACAGTAATGTGGGGCTGTATTAACATTCCGGTGGCGGCGTGTGTGCGCTCTGTCACAGCCGAGGCCACAGTCTGCGACTCAGACAGCCATTTGAGAGGCAGAGAGAGGAATAAAGTCAGAGACTTCATTTGGCAAAAGCAGCGAACACAGATGAACAGGGAGGAAAAGTATGAGTGAGGATTGTTGAAATACTGTCCTGGGGGAAAGTCATTTAAGTTTGTTCTCTTCCACAATTTCATTCCAGTGTGGTTCTCCATGGGCATACACGGGAAAATAATTAGTTCATAAACCTTTACATACAGCAGCTTTTTGGCTGTAATTCAGAATTATTCATTTCCAATTATGGAATCTAAATGGGTGCATGGTGTGACTAAAGTACTAATTATTTATATAGCGCGAATGTCACAGAGGCCTACATTTGCAAGGCGCATGACTGATGTCCGACATGAAGGTGGTTTTCCACAGAAACACCAATCACGAGCTGGTGAACTGAAATTACATCTGAGGAGGTAAAGGTCAAAATGTGGGCATCGAGTCTTGAACAGGAGTGATGACATTTTTAGCTTACACGGAGAGATTTGTTGGATGTCTCAGATTCCAGAGGTGGAGGTGTTGCTCATTTCCTGCATGGACAGTGTTTGGTTTGGAGCATAGACTGTATAAAAGATGGACGTAGCAACCGGCCCTGAAAAATGAAGCCA
>NW_007578165.1:118223-120680 GCF_000690725.1 Stegastes partitus | reverse complement strand
TTGGTGGAAAAGCCCTTACAATATCATACTAAAGACAGACTGGTCCTGCAGAACCAGGCTCTGGCAGAGCAGCTGTTTTCCTCAGCTGGTTGGGGTGATGCCAAAAAGGAGAAGAACAGGGATCGAGAGAAACAAGAGAACAATGAACACTTAACGAGACCCAAACATCACAGATCACCAGACAACCTCTGCAGGTATTACAGCTCACTGAAGGTCCCCAGGTAACTCTAGCCCCATGAGAACTGGGCTTGAGTCAGCAAAGTTGTGCTGGAAACTTGGAGCACAGTCATATTTACAGTATAACAGCTGAACAGCGGCTTCGAGTTGATTTACTTGAGCAAGTCTCTGATGAGTAGATCAAATCCGCCTGAGTGTCATCTGAACGCGACTTCAAAAGAAGGATAAAGCTCAGAAAATCAGACTTCCTTTTTTTTTTTCTTACAAAGGAGTTAACATCAATGCCACTAATCTGCTTCATTCTGATCGCTGACCCAGAAACGGTGCCGCATCTGAAATATGTTTGTTCTTCATTTTACATGTCAGAACTCGCCGTGCTCAAAATGTTTCCAAGTGATCAGACCGTCTGATTATTTCCACGTTTGCACGAAAACAGGTTTTTGATCTCAAACTCGACACAAGGTCATCAAACTAGTTTTTAAAGCAGGACTAAAATGTGATGTACAGCTGCACATAGAGCACCACAATCAACTGTTTGCAGCCACTGCGGCTGAACCGAAAGACCTTCAGCGCGGCTGCTAGAGGATGCATTTAATAACCTTCAGCCCCATCTCATTATCATCATGTTTTTTCAAACAAATGGATCATTCGTTCCACTAAATGTCATGAGTTATTATCATGTGAATTTGCCTCTGGAAAAGGCAAACAAACAGTCGCTCGTTAATTCACCAGTAACGTACTTTTCTGAGCGACAGAACTTTGATGTGCTTGTAAAAAGAAGGAAGCCTGAGGGGCTACAGTCCACGTGACCTTGTCTCCGATCGCCGCGATCCGCTATCTCCCCGCCTTTTAAAATCGATTAGTCCGTCACAACTTTCAGCAGCTCGTCTACACAACCAACAAGAGCGGAACACAAAAGGACGTCATGCTGCTGGTGACTCATGGGAGTGCGTGATTCAGTCATTAAAAGCACAATGCCTCAAGTCGTAAACCCCCTCCTCCACTGTCAGGCAAACATCCTCGGCTGGAGCTTTAATTCAAGCCTAACGTAGATTACAGCGGTGTAATTGGTCCACCCAAGAAAATGTCGGATCTGCACTTTGCTGTGACCGTTCCATTGTGAAAGGTGCCACGGCGACACATGTTGAACATCAGAACTTCAGAAAATAAAGGACTACGCTTTTTAAAACGTCCCCCCCATTTAAGCTCCCTGAAGTTACAGGAGGGATTAGAACTTTCTGCAAGTGAGTGCAAAAAAAAAAAAAAAAAGCTCTATTCTCTCAGTAAGACACATTGTCCTCGGCTATTGGGTTCCTTTCTGTAGATAACACAGCAAAGTCTCAAAGGAGCTGACGCAGTGGGAGATGTGATTTGACACACTGATCAGTCAGCTCCGCTCGCACGCCTTCAATCACTGTCTGACTCTTCAGCCTCATTGTCTACGCATCGCCAAGCATGACTGCGCATCCGTATGCATGACCAAAGACACGCACATTTTGTATCTCCGCGCTTGTGCTGACTTCACATTCGCTCCCTCGCCCCGAAATCCTGATATGAGACATGAAAGATGGATCAGAGACGGCGCCTCAACAGTGACCTATTGCGCCTTTGTGTCGCTACTGCATGTCTGTCTGTTCTGGAAGAGGGATCCCATCTTTTCCTCAAGTTCCTCCCTTTTTTTTTTCTCCTCTGTTAAAGGTTTTTTTTTTTCCCCCTTCTAAGGGACAAAGACAGAGAGTGCGTATGCATTTTGAATTGTAAAGCTCCTTTGTGTGAGTCATTTCTGATTTGGGTTGTCTGTGTGAAATTGCCTCGACTTAACATACGTATGCATTTAATGGAAAATACACAGCTTGAGCCACAACATTAAAACTGACAGATGAAGTGCATGAAACAGATTATCTTGCTGCAAAGCGAGGTTTGTTGGGAAGCCTTGGGTCCTAGCATTTGTGTGGATGTTACTTTGACATATACCACCTACTTAAACGCTGCTGCTGCAGCAACAACACACCCACAGATAGAACTCCCCAATGCCAGCGGCCACTCACAGTATGACAATAAGTCCTGACACGTTCCAAACACTGCTCAAGAACCACTTGAGGACCATGGTTCCAAGGTGGTGACATGTCAACCTCAACATACGCATCTTTTCGTCATTTTGCTTCACTAAACCCAACGACCACAGTCAGGTCAGCAGTCTCACAAAGCTGATAAATACCTCGGAAGGTGAACTCAGTGGGATATGAGCGTGTTTACATGGTGATGGCGGCGTGCATAGAC
>NW_007578165.1:115117-117598 GCF_000690725.1 Stegastes partitus | reverse complement strand
GATTTGATTTGGTTTACATGCAAGAGTTGGCAACAGATGACCAATCACAAGCACAGACATGTCGACTGGCACCAGCGTCGTATCTTACAAATGGCAGACAAACTATAATATCAGACAAATACGACGACTTTGAACCCATAATAGAGACTAAACGTAGCAGCACTGCAGCAGCCAAAGCTGAAGGGAAAGACGGCAACAAACTGCAGACTGTGTGTGAACGCATAACTTATCAGGCTTATCAACATCTCAACCAAATTACAAAGGCACATGTAGATCCCACTGTAATTACAACAGTTTATCCCATTAAATGCATGTGTTGTATACATGCATTCCCCCGGCGTGTCACCTTTGACAGTTTTAATCTTATTCTTTAGAAACAAGTTAGAAATGTGTGTGGGCGGCTGTGGCTCAGGTGGTTGAGCGAGTTGTCCTCCAGTCGCAAGGTTGGTGGTTCGATCCCCCGTCCCTCCACAGTCGAAGTGTCCTTGGAAAAGACACGAAACCCAAAGTTGCTTCCAATGGCAGGCAGCACCTTGCATGGCAGCTCTGTCGCCATTGGTGTATGAATGTGTGTGAATGAGAAACACATTATATAGCGCTTTGGATAAAAGCGTTATATAAGTGACCATTACATGTTTTTACTATAATCATTGATCAAGGCAAGAGAAAGAGTTCAACCACCAACAGGACCCAAAGAACCTGCTGCCAAAGTTCTGGTGCAAGACACCACAGGACCTCCAGAGGTCCTGTGTCTATGACCTGACACGTCAGAGCTGCTTTGATGGCACGAGGGGAACCTACACGGTATTAGGCAAGTGGTTTTAATGTTCGGTGCATTAATGAAGTTATATTATTTAGGCTTGCTTTACCACACCAGACAGCAAATAAAATGTATAAAGACTCAACAAACAGGAAAGACTGAAAAGTACCAATGCAGAACCCTTCAGACTACAGCAATGCCACTTCATTGTATTTTGGCAAATGCTGCTGATTTAGCCAAAAACTTCACACTATGATAAAATACAGTTAAAATGGTTTTCTAGATGTTTTGTCCAACCTGTGAACATTGTGGTCACACCCACTCCTCCAGCATCTAGGCCTCCTGGGCAGCCTCATGTCATCCATCCATCATCTATACACCATTTAATCCTCACCAGGGTCATGGGGGGCTGGAGTCTATCCCAGCTGACTCAGGGTGAAGGCAGGTTCACCTGGACAGGTAACNTCACCCAAAATTATGTCCAAACTTTCATTTACGACTGCCAAGGCAGACTTCATGATTCTCGAGTGGGAAGGAGGCAGAGGAAAGAACGAAAAAACTAAACGAAACAACAACAACCAAAAAAATCACCCAAATCGGAGCAATGCTGAGTCACATCCGATATATAAATACGGTAGGTATACGGTAGGTAATCTGCTTTACAAACTATAAACATGGACAGTTCAATCTAGCTTTATTTGCGTTGCACCGATTTACAAAATAAGTCGTTCTATAACTCTTCACACATACCCGTTTTCCACCAAACTGGTTCCAGTGCTGGTTCGGAGCCGGTGCCTGACTTAGCACCAGTTCTTTGTGTTTCCACCACCTAAGCACCAGCTCCAGGTTCTCAAAACTGGTGCTTTTCAGGCACCAACTCTTTGCTGGGCCAGAGCTAAGCACTGAGTACATCAGGGGCCGGGGGCGGAGTTATCGTGACCAACGAGACCGATGTTTGTGTCGTTTTTCACCAGGACGTCTCTGGTCCGATCGCAGATGTATTGGAATGAGTCCCGGGACACACGGAAGTTTAGCACAAACTGTTTGACACTGAAATCCGGTCCAACTGTGTCCCACCAGCAGCACCACAGTGGTGGAAAACTAATTTATTAACTTCGGTGTACTGCGGTATTTATGCTTAGAAATGAGGTCTTCTCATGAAAAACGGAGCACAGCTACATGATGTTTATTCCACTCATAGAAAAGACTGCACGAGAAAAAAATCACTCGGTTTCATCTTGGACAAATCTGACATTACAACAACCTCGTTTACTCTTTTTAAATCCATTTTTGGTCGCACACCGGTCTGAGCACCGTGGCCATCAACAGCAGCTAGTGCGGCCTGCTATGTGGGGCGTTCAGGGAACACTGTAAATTTTAGAGTCTATCGATAAGACAATGTTCAGCAAGTCATACTTTTTGCTGTGACAAGGTGGGAAGTGCGACCAAATAAGAAAGTTGGTCGCACCGCGAAAAAAAGAAAAAAAATGTCAGAGTTGGTAAAGAGCTCTGTATGCAGTAACGTATGTCGTGGCTGTAACTTGGCTCCTTGCTGATGGAAAAGCAAACAGGCTCCTAGGAGGTGCAAGATTTAAACCAACTAAGCACCGGCCCGAGCACCAGCACGGAACCAGCACCTGGTTCTTGTTGGTGGAAAAGCCCTTACAATATCATACTAAAGACAGACTGGTCCTGCAGAACCAGGCTCTGGCAGAGCAGCT
>NW_007578165.1:110081-114646 GCF_000690725.1 Stegastes partitus | reverse complement strand
CAGAAAGATCCCGGGTGTCCTCACCGGGATGCGAACCGGCGACCTTCTTGCTGCGAAGCAACGGTGCCACCTTGCAGCCCAGGCTCATGTCAAATATACCTAAACGTTCTGTGTGGAGCAGGTGGTGAGGTTTGGTGTGCTTGCAGGGCTAATTGATGAGCTAGCTAGAGCGCTAACACGCTATCAATAAAGATGCTGTGTTTTTCTTCACTGTGCTGTTTACTCCTCCTGGACATTTAGTTCTCAGGACTGTGCATCATTTCATTCAATAAAGTTTGAGGTGGGAGAAAGGCTCCAAGGTCAGCCTCCCCATGCTCAGCGTATTTCTGACCTTTGGCTAAAGTCAGGCCTCCCTCTGCTTCCACTCGACCTGCCTCGAGCAGTATGTGCACAAACATGAAACCGATATCAATCTTCTCATCACAACTATCTGAAAGAAAACAAACGAGAACACTTTTTAAAGCAACTTTTCTTCGATGCTTTCAAATAAACCAAAATTCTGGTCTCAACATTTGTCTGCGAACGAACTCTGGCACGAAGCTTTGACGAGGACAGATTTCCTCATCTGGTCCAAATGTAAAGGCCAGATTTCATCAAAAGTTTATTTACAAGGACAAACATACATACAGAAAATGTACATATGCACAGAATCTGGGCACAAACCTCCACAGAGCGATTAGAAGAGATGCAAAAAAAAAGGAGAAAAGGCGCCATATGCTGCGCGTGAGGACTGTGAGTGCATATGGCGAGTCCGTGCATGTTTCTGTGCTTAGACGAGTGTGTTTGCGTACGTATGTGTGCGCTTGGCTCATCTGCTGCCTGCGTCTGATGCCAGTGACAGGGGCCATAACCCTGAGCCCTAGATCGCTACCAGCAGCCGAGGCGGTGCCAGGGGGAGGGAGGCACCAGCTGGAGAGAGGATGGGAGAAATACCCTTCAAAGTTGGAGCGATGATACGGCCAAGCAAAGGCTCTCAACACTTTGTCTTTGCACTTCTCATTATGTCTCGACTATCAGCCGTGCAGATGGGAGGACACGCGGCGAGCATCAGTCACTCGGAAAGCAAACGCGTGTGAATTTTCAGCGCCGCCGATCGGATGGTTGATCGCTTGGTGCTCTTTGAAAGTCTTCCCGTTGCATTGAGCTGCTGAGGAGCAAACACACATCTCCCCTGTTTCTGGCTTGCTTTTTTTGTTTTTATCACAAAGGTCCAGGTTGTGCTGGTCTGCAGCGGTCTGGGCAAACAAAGCAAACAAGATGGAGGATCCCTTTTGTCTAAAAAAATAAATAAAGTTTCGTTTACGGGATGCAAGAAGAGAAACGAGGTTTTACTGTACGTAAGAGTGTATTTACAGTTATGATGAAAATTAAAATGAAGAGACTAAAGACGAACTTCTGTGCCACATTCACTCTGCAAATAATGTCATAAGTCACAGAAGATTAGGCATCTTGATGTTACAAGCCCATTAAATAGCCATAGGATATCATTCCCATACAAATGGGCCAGTAGGAACCTCCTCTACCTTCTAGCAGGCACACCAGGCTGTTACCGCCTCATTACATGGTGGTGCAGCTGTGATTCTGCGATTACAAAGAGGAACAGAGAGGAATTCAGATTCTGACCTAGATAAAAAGTCAAAGTCCCTCTCTGGGTTTTTTAATTTAACTCCTAAAGCTTCAACGTTACATATTTAGAGGTATTTTCTACAAAAATAAACCCTACCTACCTTAAATAGTTTATAAATCTAGACTGTTGCTTCCTCTAGAACGCGTGGATCTATCACAGCAGCTCGAGCACACCAGCTCACCTATGACTCTGTAAAACTACGCTATGCTACACAATGGCATACTGGAAGAATTTAAGCAAGGTGGATCAGTGGTTAGCACCGTTGTCTCGCAGCAAGAAGGTCGCGAGTTCGCGTCCCAGTGAGGACACCTGGATGGAGTCTGCGTGGAGCATTGCATAACAAATTGTACATTTAATATCATCTACACTTGCAGAATAATCAGATTAGGATTAAATTTAAGAGGCTGGTTTGCACCATTAGCACCACAGCTAGAAGGTCGCCGGTTCACGTCCCGGTGAGGACATCCAGGATCTTTCTGTGTGGAGTCTCCATGTTCTCCCCGTGCAGCGTGGGTTCTCTCCGGGTTCTCTGTCTTCCTCCCACACAGTCCAAAAACATGCTGAGGTTAATTGGTGATTGTAAATTGTCCGTAGGTGTGAATGTGAGTGTGCTTGGTTGTCTGTCTCTAAGTGTAGCCCTGTGATAGACTGGTTACCTGTCCAGGTGAACCTGCCTTCACCCTGAGTCAGCTGGGGTAGACTCCAGCCCCCCATGACCCTAGTGAGGATTAAGCGCTGTATAGATGGATGCTTGAGCTATAAATTGATTTTGAGGAGGAATAATGATGCAGAAAGTCGAACCTTGC
Organism: Stegastes partitus; assembly: GCF_000690725.1. NCBI lineage: Eukaryota > Metazoa > Chordata > Actinopteri > Pomacentridae > Stegastes > Stegastes partitus. Next base: position 112,213 of record NW_007578165.1, on the reverse strand, counting down.
AAGGTGACAGAATCGGTTCCGTTGGGTTTGTTGTGTACAAAACGCTGGAAGTCTGAATTTCAAGGTGGAAACATTAAGCCGCCATGACGCTGACTCGTGATACAACATTCTTGCATAGAAACACGCCATATGGGCATGTTAGATTTATTCAAATTCCGACTTCAATGCAACGAAATGTCTTTGTGCTCCACACTGAATCGGGACGCTATGACTCCGCTGAAGGTGATCCAAAATATCCATCAGAATTTCTGCAGCCATTTTGCTTTTTTTTTTTTAAAAGATATTCTCGCAGTTACGACGACGGTAGTGTAATAAGATGCTGCACTGCTATCGTTTTCTGACACAACACACATCTGGGCAGAACTCCTTTTCTCGCCCGACCTTGAGAATTTGCAGGTTGATTCGGCCGGAGGTCCCACTGAAAGCAGAGCTGCAGTCTTGACTTTGTCAGCCCCGAGGCAGAGGGAGGCGAGCATCCACAGCATGGAGAGAGTCTCACCGAGTCAAAGGAAAAAGACTGCGCAGACAGAAGGCGGGAAGACGCTCATTAAATTCCGAGCTGAATCAGGAGGAACAGCCAGGGAGCCTGAACAACAGCTAGGCGGAGCGTGTCTGCCCGGTCACTGGGCCTCGACGCCTCAACAGCTGTTGACTCTGTCTCACAATACCGATCGATTAGCCGACGCCGACTCAGAGCGCCGTGATTGGCAAAGGTCGGGCGTACGTGTTCCCTCTCCTTCCCACTCTGCCTCGAAGATTGGATTTGCATTTTGGGGAGACAAGTGTTTCCTGTGTGTGTGAGGTGTGTGTGTGTGCATTTGATCAGACTGCGAGCTCCGTTGCCTGAGTAACCGCCCTGTTGCACGGCAGCGTCTCGGTGGAATGCTATAGGACGACACCGCGCGCCTCTTTTCTTTGCATTCGCTCTTCAGCCGAGTGTAAAAGCACTTTAATGTCATTCCATTAAAGTGAACTAAACCAACAGACTGTCACACAGACTTGCATTATCTGTATGATAATTTAAAACTGGTGGAGCAACGCGACGTGTCAGTTTGAAATCACGGCGCCTTCCCCGGCATACAGAAATAAGGATTAATTTTATTTTTTTTTTTTAGGTAAATCATTTCTTCTCCTCCCTCCTCGCTCCCAGGAGAGAAAGTAAGACGAAGCGATGCAAAAAAAAAAAAAAAAAGTCCCCACTCATCAAGAAATCTTATCAAAAGCATGGAATGAGATTCCGCCGGAGATAAGAAGATCTAAGCAATTATACACAAGGATATGCTCTTTTTTAGGCTGTTGACCAAATCCCTTATGTGTGACTTAGTGGTTGCTTAGTAAACATAATCCATGATTACTGCACACCTGGGAGGTGGTGTTTGATATATTTCTGTGGATTAAAAATGGAAAAATCCAGGCGATGTGAGATGCACCGCTGAGGAGCATTTCTCGAGCAGACAGGCTGTTGTGAGCGGAGAATAAGAATGAGGAGTGACAGTCTGAAGGTTAGGGAGCTCAGAGATTTCTCACACCTGCTGAGAAGGTTTTAGCGGAGGGGAATAAATAAGCCGTGTCTTTGTTTAAAGGACAATTCGTTTTGTGGCTTCTTTAGTTTCGCCATTAATTGCGCCGTTTTCTCCGCGATTGATTCCCGAGAGCTGCTCTACAAGTCGCATCTTAGTTATATCACCTAAAGCCGCTCGTTTGGAGGCAAAGTCAAAGCAAACAAACTCAGAGTCAATTAGAAGGTCTTAATTACACTGAAAAAAAAGCTGCGCGCCAAGGTTGTGAGAAGCTGAATTGTCTTGTACAGCCGCACTTGGCATTGTTAAATAACAACGGCTCTGAGAGTTTTAGAAAAACTTTCAGCAGCAGTTTAACTGTGCAAAAATCTTATTGTGCCAAAACACAAGCAAGTAAAGGGAACATGTTAATTACATGGCAACATGCATCAATCAACAACATCATTAAAACCACTGACAGGTGAAGTTACTCATACTGATCATCTTGTTATGGTGGCACCTGTCATTGGTTGGACATATCAAGTAGCAAGTGAACGGTCAGCTCTTGGAGTTAATGTGTCAGCAGCAGGAAAATGGGCAGAGTGAGGATCTAAGTGACTCAAATTGATGACC
>NW_007578165.1:105999-109047 GCF_000690725.1 Stegastes partitus | reverse complement strand
GTAGTTGTTGTTTGTTTTATCTACTTGATGTTTTTAAGCCGGAGTGCTCTGAACTCTTCACCTTTTCAACCCAGCGAGAGGGTTGAACAAAACAATTCAACAAACACGGGGTGAAACACAGATCATCCCATTTAGACAAAGTTTTTCTGAGGACTTCCACAGCAATTGCGAAATAAAAAAAGAGAGACTTGCACTGTGAAGGCTCTGTGACTCGCTCAGGGCGTCCACGCTCATTTTTCATGCACACAGAAACTGATGTTGGCCAACAAGCGATAGCCATCTGGGTATTTCTATGTGTCCTCACTACCTATTCATCTCATGTGTCTCTTGTTGCTTTCTTCTTTTCTTTTTTCTTTCTTAGTTGCTCCAGACAGCAAAGAGAGTAGCAGACAGAGCTGTAGATAAGAGGGAAAAGGAGAAAAAATAAAAACCAGAAATATGGAGAGCCTAAGGACAGCAATGTAACGCTGTGGCTGCTGACAGAGACCCCCATAACGAAAGGAGCCATTTTCTGATGCCAGACTCTGAACCTTAATTCAGGGTGAAAAGTTGATTGTGTCTCCGGCGTGGTGCGAGACAGAGACGGGGAATAAATGAAAGGAACAGACTACTGTCAGCGTAGTTGCTCTTTTTTTCTCTCTCTGTGCACATTATAATCATGATGGATATTCAGAGCCTTAACAAAATATGTGGAAAATGCAATTTCCTCTGCCATTTCAATATACACTTTGGCAAATCGTCCTCCTTGAAGATTTGATGTCACCGGCGACCCACTTACTGTAACGTGAGGTGTGGGATATTTGTTTCTGTTCAGCTTCATGCTTTGGCTGTTGAGGGTAATTTTATATGTATGAGAGCTGGAAAATTCATAACCTGTGTTAACTAAAAGAATCGCTCGCAAGAAAGTTCTGATCTCGTTTTTAGCCAAAACCGCAATTCCATCAACAGCCCCTCCACCCCCAAAAAAACCCAATAACACGTCTTTCACCACTAATATGAGACAGCGTCGTGCACTTCCCCAGACTCTGAACTTCAGACTGGTGCAGTCTGGGTAATTGTAGAAATTATATCAGAAAGCGAAGCCAAGGTTATGGTGACACCCTCACGTTTCGAGGTCCGGGCTGCGGTCGGCTGGATTTGTATTTCAAACTCTGGAAATCGCTTCAAGCTGGACGAGACGTTCAGTAATGATATAATAGCGCTCATGCAACGGACGGAAAGCAAAGCAAAGGGATAACCGAGCTTTAAAATCAACCTTAAAGCTAAAAGCACTCAAGACTTCAGTGGATTGTGGATGTTGCACATGCCAGCGAACATCAAGTCTCTTCCACTTAACAGACTAAACAACTGTCTTTATGCAACTGTTGCTCATTAAAGCTAAATTTTGACAACAGCGCCACATTAGCGACTCAACTTATAATTGTTCCAAACACCTGGTGTGTGGCAGGTGTACAAACCGTATTGATGAGAGTGAAACGCTCTCATTATTTCCACATATCATGAAGAGCGCCCGTTGGAGAAGGACTCCGCGGCAATCACATCCACAGACTGTGCCATCAGACAAATGCTCGATGGCAGCGTTCGACAATTAGCGTTTTATTGTGTGGCGTTTCAAAGCGCTAACCTGAGTTCCAAAAAGCAGGTACAGCACCGACGTTTCCTTATATGTGACGTACTTGTGGGTTAAATTGAACTAACATTTGAATTTCGGTCTTCCCAGCGTGGCGACGGCCCATCGAATGCCGTGTAAAGGTGCTCATTGACTGTGTAATGCTGTGAGGTTGGCTGCCAGAGTTTGCGAACTTCTTGCAGTTCTGGGATGGTGGCGACAGTAGGAATAGTAGGTCAGCTGGTTTTTCTTTTATGCCCAGAGCAGATTTTTTTGAAAAAACAGCCCCCTAAAGTTGCAAAACCTGAAGACAAAAGTGAATAACTTTGGGCCCTATGCATAAGAGACTCATGGGAGAATCCTGAAACACGATAAGTCTCCTTATCCCTACCTCCAGGCCAGAGTGAGATCTAAAAATAAAACGTACACACAAAAACAAATCAGATTTTCAGTGACACAGATGTTATTGAACCTACACAATGTTCAACTGCAGCTCCACTGAATTGGATGCAACAGAAACCAAGTGCAGCAAATGCATTTGTTTCAGTCGTGGTGCCACTCGGTGGGCTCTTTAGTAAACTACCATGCTTGGCAACACCACTTTTATATCAGATACAGCCTGGTTCTCCAGGATCTCCATGTTGGTGAGTTTATTCCACATGAAGCTGCTTCGTTTAGCATCACAGACTCGACTCACATGTTAATCTGTGTACGTGCAGGTGGACAACATGCTCAGACAGACCTTCACACCTTTTCAGTGGATGCATCCAGTGAGCAGCTCTAATTGGAATTTATGTGCCGTTAACATGCAACACACTATGCAGGCTTGTTTGGTTTTTTCCCCCTTAATACCATAATATACAATATTTGCCTTTGGACACAAACCCAATTTGGGACTGATGTCTGAAGACCTGACCTAGTGAAGCCATTTTTGAGCCGCTTGTTGCCCCGTGGCTCAGACATACACCGGCTCATTTCTATAACAGTTATAATACTTCTGCAATATACATTTCAAATTATTCAGTTCCAGTCAGTGTCCTGTCATCTGTAAACGCTGTGAATTATCCCAGTTTTAACCACATGCACATGGAAGATTAGTTCATCAATGGAGCTGTGATTCTAACATAATCAGACCATCGCTGAGCTGTGGTGGAGCTAATAGATGATGTAGCCATGTTTTACAACGCAAATATTATTTCTCTGTTTTTTAAAACTACATTATATAACTTGTGTTCATTGTTTGGAGTCCGATAGTCTTTCTATAATCGCCATAATGTCAAATCTAACAGCGATACCGACAGTAGGTGTGAAAGACGATGGCAATGCTATCAGCCAAATTCATTTTTAAATATTTATTGTTTAAAGAATTACATTCAAAATAGGAGTGATGGGAGAGTTTGTAAGCATAACAGTACTTTATGTTGTTCCTGTGTTGGAGC
>NW_007578165.1:101007-105197 GCF_000690725.1 Stegastes partitus | reverse complement strand
TGATTACATCTTTGCTGGAGGTTTTTTTTTTCCAACATATATGATATTGGTCCCTGAAGTGGACGTAATCCAGGCACATTCACAGACAAACACATATTTTCCTGAACAAAACAACTCCTAACAGGATAAAATAATCTCAGGATCAAACTTCCCTTTTATGTTGATGGGTGTAAATAATTATCCAGTGAGAGAAATTTGCCGCCACAGTGGTGGTGCTGCTAATGAGTTAGCTGTACTCTATATTGCCCTGATGGTAGCCGTGGGGAGGCTCGGCGGGGGGAGGGCCGGCTGTCAAAGAGGCATGCAGTGCAGTGCTTCCACTGTGCCCCATACAGCCGTGATGAAGTGGCTCCATCCATCTTGCTGGCTCCCAGTAAAGAACAGACTCATTTGGCCGCTGAGCTGATGACAGATGGGAGACGCCGCAAGCTTTTCTCTCCAAAAAGGCCGGGACCCCTGGCTCTCAGATCTGTGGACTGTCGGAGGGGCCAGCGACACCGAGTCAGCAGAGGGTACATATATACACAGAAGATGATGTCACCCGGTATGCTCAGCGTCTGTTCGATCCGAGTTAGCAGCTTCGTTTTTTGGGTTCGTCTACCTGTTATGCTGCTGATACTCTACAGCTACAGTGACTCACAGCCTGAAACTCCAGATCTCTGATATGAACAGCAACCATAACGAACACAGCCATCGATACTAAATGTAAAACCTTCTTTTATGTCGGATAGCAAGGCTGTCGGATTGTCAAGACGGAGGTCCAGATACAAGGAGGGCTTGATGCTGGAAGGCTCATTAGTTGTTAATATTTATTGTTCATAGTTGTTATAATAACTAGTAGGGCTGGTCCCAATAGCACTTTGTGGATATTCAGGCCCAATTTATGATGAATATCCGAATATTCGGGGGACACTTCCACCCCGGGGCAGCGCTCCGTCGGGGTGGAAGTGTCCAGAACACACAGGCAGTACTTGGCTGCTGATGCTAGTTTAGTTAGTGCTCACACTTCTGTTTCCAACACTGCCGCCGCCGCCATCCATGTTTACGTCTGTAAACACTGAGCACGCTCGCTGCGTGTGACGTCGTCGAGATACAAGGAGGGCTTGATGCTGGAAGGATCATTAGTTGTTAATATTTATTGTTTATAGTTGTTATAATAACTAGTAGGGCTGGTCCCAATAGTACTTTCTGGTCCCTGGATGTTCAGGCCCAACTAATGATGAATATCTGAATATTTGGCGCAGTCGGGGGACACTTCCACCCCGGGGCAGCGCTCTGACGGGGTGGAAGTGTCCAGAACACACAGGCAGTACTTGGCTGCTGATGCTAGTTTAGTTAGCGCTCACACTTCTGTTTCCTCCATCGGTGGCGGTGGGGGAGTGGCAGATACGCTCCACCGTTACCATCCATGTTTACTTCCATAAACACTGAGCACGCTCACTGCGTGTGACGTCATCGTGTCCTCTTCTGCGCATGCGGGACACTTTTGGGTCGTATGAAGTTCACACAGCAGATCACATACAAGTCGCATTGAACTGGAAATGTGAAGGAAGTCACAAAGAAATCCTCATTGAGCATCAAGTCCTGCAGTGTGAACGTAGCCAATCTGTGGGATTGTTCAGTCAGATAATACGCCGTCATCCTGATTGGTGACATTAAATGTGATGTCGGAGTCAGAATCCAAGGCTGTCGCTATGTTAAGGATGTTTTTATGGGTTCTGTTCGTTTTTCCTAAAAACCTGTCGGATAGCAAGATTTAGGATTGTTAAGGGTCGGATTATCAAGTCACGACTGTATATAAAAAGGCAATAAGCACATGTTTCATAAACCACTTTGCACTCTGCAGGCGACGTCAATGCCATTCGCTTGCATTTAAGCATAAAAAAAATACATCTTCAGGTTGTGTTAACAGTAAGCAGCAGGTTCCTGTGTGGCGTCTCACATTCTCTACATGTTAAAGCATAAAAATAAGCACCAATTTACCACAACGCTTGCAGCCTACTTATGTGCACTTCCTGCATCCAGCACATCGCAGGACTTTGTCCCAAAGCATCACGTGGCTGCATGTAAAGAAACTATAAGGAACTATAAGGATCCACATTTATTCGAAGTCAGCCTATTCAAATTTTTTTTGCCATAGTTCGTGTGGTTAGAATAGACTTTCAATAATAAATGAAGCCTTTTTATTTCACCACGAACACATAAAGACAACTGCATAGGATGAGTCAGACTTGTTGTCAGTTTGTCTCAAAAGAAAGAAATAGTCCACCGCTGACAAGTTTTTCCCCAGAGACCACAGTTATAAAGGAGATGTCTGAAAAACGTTGAACTGACACTCTACACAGCAAACAGCGTGAGTTATTAGTTTCTGTATCATGACTATTAAAAGCATGAAATTAATCCCAGAGCCTATAAACGCTGTTTCACGAGTGGGACAACATTAAACATGTCTACGTAAATCACTGGATGCCATCTCGAGCGCTGCTATCCAGTCCTTGTAAAGCGACTTTCCACGGGCGTCGCTGATGTTTAGTTTCAGCCGGCTGCCTTGGACGGATAATTGTTTTCTAACATATTTCAGTTGCTGCTAAGTGGGAGGTAACAGGACCTGCAGGTTGCGCAGAAAGATTCAGTATCTAAATCCACGCCTCGGTGCCGCCGTTTGTTTGCTTTCTCTTCCAGTGTTTGTGGAACGAGTGCTGCTGTGAATGGCGATGGCTGCTTTATTAAATCTGATTTCTATAGCAGCAGCAGCAGCCGTATTCCGTCTCAACGAACCGTCATATCAGAGGCCGGAGATGGAAACAGGGCTATTATTCAGAGGGGGAGATGATGGGCAGAGTGACATAATTCTCAAAGCAGATGTGTTTTAGCCCCCAGGTGGAAAACTGAGAGTGACTCCACTGCGGCGGCTGGCTCGGGAAGGTCATTCAGCTATTTGGAAGAAATAACAGAAGAGAGCTGAGGCCCTGAAAGTGATTACTGCAGAGAGGGAGCAGCGATGACACTCAGCAGCACTGGACAGCTTATTGCTACCAGCACTGGAAAACATTTAGTTAACTGGGTTAACATTTTCTAACAGCTTTGGCTCATTGGAATGTGATTCGCTTTGCAGGTATTTCATCACGAATCAAAGTATTTAAGGAATTACCATGTTGGCCGAGGTAAAGAAGTCCATCTCAGGTTGTTGATTTAAACCACAAAAGTCATCTCTATGCATCAGGTACACCTTTAATTTTGTTTTTCCCAACTTTACATCACTGCTTCCTCTCTGCCCACTTATCCCTCAACTCCTCGTGGACGCTCAAGCACACCAGCTCACCTACAACTCTGTTAAAACCCCTGTAAGTTGCAACACTGGAGTAATTCACCAATACATGTCTTCTAAAGATGATATGTAAATCCTATTGTGCAAGTTGACAGGATTGGTTCACGAGTTCATTGAGTCATTGGTACACTGTGGTTGGAGGTGTAAACGCCTAATCATGGAGTGGATTTCTTATTTCACTCATGATGTAAAAAAGCCTGTGAAACAAGGTAAAACAACTTCCTGGAGTAGATTACTAAAACGGGTACAATCCCTCCAGCAGGCGGCACAGTCATCGGCATCGTTTACCAACCTGATCTGTGGAGAATTCGTTCAGACATTTAACTCAAAAACTGGCACAAGTAAAAAAAGGAAAAGTCAAAAGTCAACACGTGTCCGACTGGTGAGGTCAGCAGAACATTAATGGCTTCAGTATGAGGACCAGCGTCTGCACATACCACCAAGGTTCTTGATATTTAATTCTGCTCTAAACACGGTTACCTTTTCTGGCGTCACACCGCTATCGAGCATCACGCTAAAAATGATTTCGCAAATCCGCCCACAAGCCTGGCAAAGAAAAACCCGACATAAAATTGGATAAATGAGTCATCATGAAACGACAGCATTCTAATCCTGCAAACCAAACAGATCCGTCTGAAGGACTCACAAAGATGTTTTCCACCTTAAATGAAATAAACTTGGACAAACTGAAAGAAGTACAGATTTAGAAGTGTATCAATGCAATTTGAAGCAGAGATTCTTGTGTTGCTCAAACGATGACGTCTGGGAGGAGAAAACTTTAGTACAAGTGTTCTAGGAGTTTGGGGTGCTGAAGATCCTCCAGTATGGATACAGAAAGGCAATCCATCCATCATCTATACAC
>NW_007578165.1:93285-100368 GCF_000690725.1 Stegastes partitus | reverse complement strand
TGAGAAGTGCTTTCAAAGTGCCACTCTTCATGTTATTGGATAAAACCTTCTGATGCTGTGTGCTACATTAGGCGACACTGGAAACAGCTCGGTGTGAGATATGGATACTGCTCCTGTGTCTTCAGCCGGCTGCAACATTACCGCTAATGTTGCAGCAAAAAAGAAAAAGTGAGCAAAGTACTAATTAAAAAAAAAAAAGAAGAAGAAAAGAAAAGGAAAAAAAAAAAAACAGGGATGGGTAATGGCATCGTCTCACATACAAGACATTCGTAGCCGTCACATCTGCGTAATTACACCTCTCAGTTCAATAATGCTGAGAGCGTGGCGCTAATTGCTTTCTGTGTAATTGTGTTACCTTTCTCCGGGTGTCTTTCCTTCACCGGAAGAGATAATAAAAGGTTAGTGCTGACCATCTGTACCTCGCAGACAAGCCAGAATCAGAGTCTCACCCTCCTCTGATTACACAGGTAGCCGTGCAGCAACGCTAAGCAGCGAGAAGAACGTCTGAGGACTGTCGCTGACAAGTTGCGGGTGAATAATAGGTTTTAAATGCAGTGCGCCATGGGTGCATTACACTGTGCATCATTTTTTACTCTTGAAATTACATTATAGCTGCATAGTCAATATGAGAGACTTGATGAATGCCATCACCGGCTCCTGAAAGCCACTTATGCTCCGAGACGCACACGCATGTGTACATCCAGCAGCGCGGCGCGATTCATCTTCTGATGAATATTGATAATTTACATTCATTTGTGGTTTGGCTCATCGAGAAAATATGTAAATGCAGCGACGGCGTACAGGAGAAACAACATTCGAGAAGTCACGGGAAAGATGCAACTTTCTAAAGTCAATGCAACAGTAAATACGGAGCGCGTTATGTGTTTATGAATGTGTTCGATTCGGCGTGAGGAGATGTTTTAAAGACGTTTTAGAAACGTGCAGCTTCCCCGAGGGTGTGACGACCGGAGGGAGGGATGAGAAATGTTTTGTCTTCAAGAAATTAAAAAAAAAATCTTCAACATCTAATGGGTTGGTCCCAGACTGCAGCCCAACATATGTCCTGTGATACTTGTTCATAAAGCGAACCGTGCGGTCTTACTGAACTTTTCCAGGAGTAAAAAAACATCTCTCACATCCACGCTGAAGTTAAGAAGGTTGCACACATGCGTAGATTCACGACGCCATATGAGCTGATGGAAAAAGAACATCCCTGTGATTAATCCTGTTTCCCAATTTATGTAAATTAAGTCAGAATATGCCAAACACACGGTAGAAACCTGCCAGATAAGAATTAAGGTCCTGGCAGAGAAGGTAAAGGTTCCCTGAGTCACAAATCTTGGACCATTTGGAGAACTGACACGACAACTTCAGCTTCTCTGCGAAGGACTTTACGTCATGAAGATGTTTGTTGTTTGGAAAGAATGATTCACTCCGTGATGAAGGATGTGATCACGTAGGAGGAGGAGCACATGAGAAAATCTAAACAAACTTTTAAAACAGAAAAAAGAAAGCTGAAAATGATTATTGCGAAGCCTTTTTTGTGTGCAAACTGTTTAGAATCTTTTGTTTTTGCATGCAGAAGGCATCCAAAGTATTTCCTTCCTTTGGGTTCAGATCTGGCTTTGCACTTGTCAGACTGCTGATTTAAATCATCGCACAGCATCGTGTAGTCGTGTTGACTCGTGCAGTGGTCACAACTGCAGGATGCTGCCGACAAAGTTTCTAGTCATTCTCTCTGCAGCTGAACTATTTGCATACGACTGACACGGGCTGCATGATCAGGGATAAAGTTATGACGACTCTTTTGAATACTGAAATTGGGATTATTCACAGATTGTAAAGACAAAACATCTCCATCCTTCTTTCACTTCCATGTTGTGCTATATTCCTGCTAATGCACAAATCTGCATAAAAACAAAATAAGGTTCGTCTTCAGCTGAATTCAGTGCGTCTCCCAAAAGGAAAACATAAATCAAAGTGTACTCAGAACACCTCAGTTGCTGAACATCTGCTTACCGACTGACTCTACAATTTACCAGTGTTCCCTAAACGCCTCGTAGACGTCAGCTGAGCATTGACACTATAGTGTCCGCTCAGTTACTGCAGCACAGCAGCTCAGACGTGTGTGTGACTGGAAATTACTTTGAAAAGAGCAAAATAAGCTGTTTTAATGTCAGAATTACCCAAATTAAAACCAAGTGATTTTATCTAAATATTGCAATTGGTCATAGAAGGAAGCTAAAGTCATGATACTGTGCACATGCAGAAACTCTCTGTCTAGCAAACAAAGCTAAAAAAAAAAAAAAAAATCAGTGTATCTAGAAACTACGGAGCCCCTAAAGGGACACGTCGGAGAAAAAAAAAAAGACGACGAGTTTTACGTGCAAATGGGATACAGAGCGATGTGGGATGCTGGGAAATTAGACTCTATGAAGGCAGCCGGTAGCAAAAATACAGTCGTGACTTGATAATCCGACCCTTAACAATTCTAAACCTGCTATCCGACAGGTTTTTAGGAAAAACAAACAAAACCCATTAAAAACAGCCTTAACATACCGACAGACTTGGATTCTGACTCCTACATGACATTTAATGTCACCAATCAGGATGACGGCGTATTATCTGACTGAACAATCCCACAGATTGGCTACGTTCACACTGCAGGACTTGATGCTCAATGAGGATTTCTTTGTGACTTCCTTCACGTTTCCAGTTCAATGCGACTTGTATGTGATCTGCTGTGTGAACTTCATACGACCCAAAAGTGTCCCGCATGCGCAGAAGAGGACACGACGACGTCACACGCAGCGAGCGTGCTCAGTGTTTATGGAAGTAAACATGGATGGTAACGGTGGAGCGTATCTGCCACTCCCCCGCCGCCACCGATGGTGGAAACAGAAGTGTGAGCGCTAACTAAACTAGCATCAGCAGCCAAGTACTGCCTGTGTGTTCTGGACACTTCCACCCCGTCAGAGCGCTGCCCCGGGGTAGAAGTGTCCCCCGACCACGCCGAATATTCATATATTCATCATTAATTGGGCCTGAATATCCAGAGACCAGAAAGTTCTATTGGGACCAGCCCTACTAGTTATTATAACAACTATAAATAATAAATATTAACAACTAATGATCCTTCCAGCATCAAGCCCTCCTTGTATCTGGACCTCTGTCTTGACAATCTGACAGCCTTGCTATCCGACATAAAAGAAGGTTTTGCATTTAGTGTCGGATTATCGAGTCACGACTGTATTTGTAAATGTTTATGGAGAGTTGTGTGTCCGTCGTGAGATTTGTCCACATGACATAGTTGGCGTCTCTTTTTTCTCTGACATGTTCCTTTAGTGGCTCCATAAGAAACCTTAAAATGGGAGTAAATTATTTTCTATCAGACTTTTCTTGTGGCAATGAGAAACGTGTGATTTCTGTTTTTGTAAAAAGCAGCAAACAAAACTGCAGCGTGATGTGTTCCAGTGAAGCGGTGCATTGTGCAGCCGTAGCACACGCTGAATCACATTCAATTAAAAAACAAAGAGAGTCTCACTCCGAGAGGGAACAGAGGACAGTCAAACAAGGTCAAACACAATCATTCAACCTGATCCAAACTGCGCTCGACCCACAGTTTTTCTAAATCGACAGAGAAAACCAACTCTTCCAACACAACAATGTGCGCTCAATTACGGGCGGCGACACGTGTCATGTTTCCTGCTCTTCACCGTTCAGGCTCTGCGTGCTTTGAACAAACAGATTTTCAGGCGCTGATGATGAATAATGCAGCACTGAGGTTTTAAACATGTCCACGCGTAGAACTCCAACCGGCTGAATGGGATCCTGTTGGACCCGATGAGCAGATACTCGGGACGTTTAGCAAGAACCGGCTGCCAAGATGAACCCGAATCAACTCCTTTTAAGCACTTGCTGTAGGTGTGTAATAAACAGGATTGTGGGTGAAGCTCTAGGAAATCCGATGAGCTGAGGTGGAGGCTCACCTCACCGTGAGTTCTTGCCGCCGCCTCAGCATCCGTCAGCGTGTTTCTGTACAATATCTATGGAGGGAAAGCCTGCGCTGATCGTACAGTTAATGACAGTAAAGAAGCACAGCGACAGTGACTCAACGTAGAGACGCACAGCGAAGGTCAGGGCTGCACGCCGGCTTTGATCGTTTTAACGGCGGTGGAGTAATGAGACGATATTACCACATACAGGAAAATAAAAGGAGATCTGTGTTGAATTACATTAAACTGATGTTCTTCTATCTGTGTGTGCTTGTGTTCATGCAGGAGGCGTAGAAATGAGCAACAGAGTGAACTTGACCAACATACTCGCCTCTTTTATCTGCAGTACTGGATAATTTGTGGTTCTTTAAAGACCAAACAGAGTCGTCTCACGTGAAGCAGAGCAGAACAGTCTGATGTAAAGCACCAGGAAGCAGAGAGTCGTTATCCTTTAGCTTCTGGAACAACTGTGGCCTCAACAGCAAGACTCCAACAAGGAGGTCATCATGGAGCAGCTACAGCTAACAAACATTTATAATATTAATTACTCTTTATATGACTTTCTCATCAGTTGATTACGGTTCTTTTTTAAAAATAAGATGTGGATAAAGGTGCATTACAGGTGCGTCTTGAGATTGCTGTACATGTCTGGCCTACTGTGTGAAATGGTTTAAATGTTTTGATGATTATGAAGCAGTGAGAGTGCCAAATTACAAAAATAAATCAATAAAAGAAAAATGAAAGTGGAAATAAAAAGAAGAATAAATAAAATAAAAAATAAACAATGTGGAAATGTAAAGAATATTAATCAAAAAAATGAATCCATAAAAGGCTGGTAAAAGTAGAAATATAAAGACAAATAAATAAAATGATTTTTAAAAAGTTTTTTTCAATAATTTTTTGTATGATTTTATACATTTTTTAAAATTATTTTTTCTGTATTTTTTTTTTAAAAAGTCACAAGGAAATATGCGCACAATGACATTCCTACTGCACACATTTCCTTTGCTTTTAAAGTGACATTATAATAGAAAAAATTTTAAATAAAGAAATAAAATAAAATTTAAAAAATGAAACAAATAATTTTAAAAAATCTGAATTAAAAAATCAATTAATTAAAAAATGTAAACAATTTAAAATTTATAAAAATAAGTAAATAAATACTTTTTTTTTTTTAAAAAGGAAAATAAATTTTTATTACTTTATTTATTCGTCTTTATATTTCTACATTTCTACCTTTTCTTTTATGGATTCATTTTTGATTAAAATTGCCACATTATTTATTTTTAATTGTATTTATTTGTCTTTTTATTGCCGCTCTTACTTTATTATTCTTTTACTGATTTATTTCTGTAATTTGGCACTCTCACTGCTCCATAAATGATCTTTTAAAAAATGAGCATATCCTCAAATCTGATCATCTTTAATCAGAGAACATGTTGTCTTTTAGAGTTGGATGAGTCTCTTTTAAATAAGAAGCAACAACCAGCAGACGGTTAGCCGCAGGTGTCAACATGACGTTATGCATGAGGGAGGCGGAAAGTCAGACTAAGATGCATTTAAAAAAATAAAATAAATAAATAAATGAAAAATCACAACTGACCAGTGTGATGTGTGTTGAGGGGTGGGGTTACAATCCAATCATAGGTTGCAGATTAATCAACACGTGTGTGTCCCGCTGCCTTCAGACGGCTGCAGAAACTCAATGAACTGAAACAGCAATTTTTTTTATCAGAAATAAAGCAGCTGTGAGTCCTGTGCGAGCCATCAGCTGACAGTCCTGCTTTAACCACGTTAAACGTTATTTTTGACGCTGATTTAAACACATCTGGACATCTGGATGCGGAGCGATTAATTAAAATTGGTCGTTCACATTTTTTTTGCCATCATTTGCTCCAAGAATTTGGGTTTGCACGTGTTTGAGGAATTATTAAAGACGCCAAAGACACAGATGTGGTTTTAAAAATGTATTACTGGGTACTAATTCAGCTGTAGTGATTCAGATTGTTGATTGAATTCTATTTAATCTAATTTTGATTTGTTGTATTTTTAAGCAGCTTTTCCTCGTTCTTGGCTCTCCGCAGCACATGTCATACATCTACTGACGACACAGACCAGAATCAGAACCAATAATTAGCTGTTTCTCAGTCTTTCTAACCTGCTTCCTGTCTCTCTGTTCCCACACTGACCTTTGTTGACCACCGCAGACAAACAACCATCCAGAAGCCAAGTCATTTACACAACTTGAAGCGTTATATTTTCATGACCATTCAGGCTGAAAAACTAAACATTGTGATGGATTACGTGACCACGTCTTGGCTCGGAGCAAAGCTGAACTTCGAGCTTCAAGCGATTATTAAAACACTTTCTGCCAATTGTCTAATTAAGTCGTCGAATTATTGTTTCAGTGGTCAAACCAGGTAATGAGCAGTATGCACTGGGAAGTAGGAAGAGGTTTTTGTTTTTGCTCCATAAACATGAAAAAGTTTTTTGGAAGTTTACTTTGAGAACCGTCGAGCCGAACTTTGAAGATGATTCATGTGAGAGCTGCTAAATCAGATGGCCGATGAGGACAGTGTGATAAAACTGAAAGTACCGGCAGAGCTACTAAATGGACCCTGAGGTAGGATTATATAGTCGTGACTCGATAATCCAACACTAAATGTAAAACCTTCTTTCATGTGGGATATCAAGGCTGTCAGATTGTCAAGACGGAGGTCAAGATACAAGGAGTGCTTGATGCTGGAAGGCTCATTAGTTGTTAATATTTATTGTTCATAGTTGTTCTAATAACAGGTAGGGCTGGTCCCAACAGCACTTTCTGCTCTCTGGATATTCAGGCCCAGTTAATGATGAATATCAGAATATTCGGTGCGGTCGGGGGACACTTCACATGCCTTTGTGAAGCGCTATGAGATGACTGTTGTTGTAAATATGCGCTATACAAATAAAATTGAATTGAATTGAACTTCCACCCCGGGGCAGCGCTCTGACGGGATGGAAGTGTCCAGAACACACAGGCAGTACTTGGCTGCTGATGCTAGTTTAGTTAGCGCTCACACTTCTGTTTCCTCCATCGGTGGCGGCG
>NW_007578165.1:90127-93002 GCF_000690725.1 Stegastes partitus | reverse complement strand
ATTTTTATGAATATTTATTAATATTACATTTCAATAACTTCACTGTACTCTGCAGGTGAACCTGCCTTCACCCTGAGTCAGCTGGGATAGACTCCAGCCCCCCATGACCCTAGTGAGGATTAAGGTGTAGAGATGATGGATGACTGTTGCACTGTTGGTTTGACACTTTCTAATTTTGTTGTACTTTACGTTACAATGACAATAAAGATTCTATCTATTCTATTTATCTTCTATCTAATCAATTAGTTATTTGGTTGATAAAATGTTTTTCCCTAAAGTCCAAGATGACGTCCTCAGATGTTCACACAACAAAAAATATTCAGTTTACGATCACAGAGCGATGAAACAAGATATGATTTAAATGTAAGATTCTAGAGAAAAGGAATTAAAACTTTTTTTATTTTTTTAAAATTACTCAAACTAACTGATTGTCACACTAGTCTGCATTTAATTTACTAGTCGGAAGGTCGTCGATTCACTGCTGCAGCTTCAATAAAAAAATCAAGTCTTTACTGCACAGTGAAAAACACAAAACTACAACTGTTTGCATGCAGGTCTGTCCAAGCAAAAACAGTCAAACTCCTTCCTGGGCTGCTTCTGATGGAACACGAAGTTCTAGTCATGACAGCGGAGGACGATTCAAACGTGGATGCAAAGACAGCAGATGCTTCCCAAACAGCTTCAACCCAGCAGATCAGTAAAGTCAGTACGGCTTCAAGACGGCACACGAGGTTAGTGTCACCAATTCAGTGTGTGAGCATATTTGAAGCAGTCTGGCCTTTTGTTTGGCGATTACAGATCACTATAATGTCACTGAGGCTGACCTTTGACCTTCATCATTTCATCCTGATAAACATTTGTGTCCTAATCAGCGTACTAACTTCTTATCACTTCCTCTTTTAGTCCTCGTTGAGTTTTGTGCTAAAGTTGAAGAAACAACCAGAACAAACAACCTGAAACACTCCTGCTGCTGCTGCTGCTGCTGGTGTGGAGGCCTAAAAACAAACCGAGTTAAACGGTAATGTGCTGCTGCGGTTTTAACATTTTAAGAGTAAAACTTCCAGCAGCAGTTGGAATGGATTTGTCTCAGTTTCTTTCTTCACATTTCCATCCGCTGTAAGATTAAGAGTTTGGGAGTTAATGAGAGCGCACCACTTCAAAGTTATTTGTGGTTTAAAATGTTAGTGGCTGTTTCACACCAGCAAAGCAAAGAGGCGTCAGCGTCTCGCATCCCGACACCAGAGAAAGAATAAGCCGACAGATCATTAGAGAAGGGAAACGGATTTAAACCCTTTTGGCCAAATTCAGTTTTGGGATTAAAACTAATAAATAAAGTTGGAGCTTCTTCCGTCTCTAAGTTTACATCTTTTTTTTCCCGCTTGCGTGCATAACTAATAACCCGCTGCAGAACGTCGCTCTGCTGTTTTGGCTCCGGCCGCTGTCTCAACAAAAGTTCACGCTGAGCCCAAGTGCATCATGGTCCTAAGCAGCGGCTGTGGCTTTGCAGCTCACGCAGCTCGTCAAAGTAAACTCGTACACCTGTCACAACAGCAGATGTCTGAGTGTTTTACTGTCTGTGCACAGAGCCGAAGCAGCAGAACGCCGGATCAGATGATTTCTCATCACCATGAGGCACAATTACTGCGTCACGATGGCCTGATTTGTGGATCATAATATAATCGGCTGCGGACCACACACTGTATTCTGCACTCTCGTAAACTTACAGAGGGTTTTGTTGGACTTTAAAAGCAAAAAAAGAAAGAGAAAAGAAAAGAAAAAGTCGCTTTAACAGCAAAAAAAAAAAGAAAAGAAAAAAGGAAAAATAATAAGAAATTAACTTAAAAAGNTGTCGGAGTCAGAATCCAAGGCTGTCGCTATGTTAAGGCTGTTTTTATGGGTTCTGTTGGTTTTTCCTAAAAACCTGTCGGATAGCAGGTTTAGGTTTGTTAAGGGTCAGATTATCGAGTCACAGCTGTGTTTTATCTACAACTAGATCTGAAGCAAAACACAAAAAGCGGGGACATGTGACAATACACCAGGCTCCCTTCATATTATCGAGTCACGACTATATACAAAAACTACTAATCATTATTTTAATTATCTCATACACTGTTAATTATTCTCCCAATTAATCAATTAGTTATTTGGTTGATAAAAACTTTTTCCTAAAGTCCAAGATGACGTCCTCAGATGTCTTACCTTGTCTACACAACAAAAAATATTCAGTTTAATATCACAGAGTAATGAAACAAGATATGATTTAAATGTAAGATTCTAGAGTAAAGGAATTAAAACTTTTTTGATTGTCAAAGTAGCCTGCATTTAATTTACTAGTCAGAAGGTCATCGATTCACTGCTGCAGCTTAAAAAAAAATAAAAAATCAAACAATAAAATCTGGTTTCTGAAAAAGAGAAAACTAGAACTGTTGTCGAGTGTTCCTTCACCTTTGTTTGCGTGTATTTCTGTCAGTCAAACTTCTTTCTCAGCTAAAAAAAAAAAAGCTGCTTCTGATGGAACACGACATTCGAGTCATGATAGCGGAGGACGATTCAAACGTGGACGCTGCTGCAAAGACAGCAGATGTTTCCCCACAGTCAGTACGGCTTCAAGACGGCACACGAGATTAGTGTCACCAATTCAGTGTCAGAGCATATTTGAAGTCGTCTGACCTTTTGTTTGGCGATTACAGATCATTATAATGGCACTGAGGTTGACCTTTGTTGCACCACTTCATCATAACTTCTTATCACTTCCTCTTTTAGTCCTCATTGAGTTTTGTGCTAAAGTTAAAGAAACAAACGGAACAAACAACCTGAAACACTTCCTGCTGCTGGTGTGGAGGCCTAAAAACAAACCGAGTTAAACGGTAATGTG
>NW_007578165.1:86943-88927 GCF_000690725.1 Stegastes partitus | reverse complement strand
TTCTTTTTATTTCCACTTCTATATGTTTTTAAATTCTTTTATTGATTTATTTCTTCTTCTTTTTATTTCCACTTCTATATGTTTTTAAATTCTTTTATTGATTTATTTCTTCTTCTTTTTATTTCCACTTTTATTTTTCTATTGATTTATTTTTGTAATTTGCCACTCTCACTACTCCATACTAACACAAATTCATTTGATAAATGTAGGCCTTATTTTTAGTTTTTATTTTTACAATGATCTGGTGACCCCCTGAAATTATCTTAGGACCCTCATGGGGGTCCCGACCCCCAGTTTGAGAACCACTGCTTTAGACCATAGTTCAACTGAAGGAAAAAATGATCTGATTCGAATCCAAACGGACTCATTTCATGCAAATCAAGAGCCACAACGTTGCGCTGACGGCCGGTTCCCTGGACGGTTTGGGTGGTCGTTATCCTGCATTAGCATGGACCCACACGAGAACCCGCGGTTCTGATGATGCACACCAGCTCGAGGAATACTTTACCGGATCTGATGTGTTTATCTTTCCTGCTGTCATGACGAGCTCACAAAGAAATAACAGATAGTGAGTGTTATCGGTGAAGACGGCAGCAGGACCTCGTATATTATAAACAGTGACAGAAGCAGAGCAGAAAAAACAAGTAGGAACGGAGAAGGAAAGAAACCAACACACCTCTGTTTGAACCGCTTTTAACTCTCTGATTCAACAGAGAAAAACCCAAACCTTAGATGAGTTTAGGGAGTCGATATTGTGTTTTTTTTTTCTTTTTTTGGTTGTTCTCTTTACTTTCAAACTTACAAATCTCAAGCCAAACAGAGTTATTCTCTTTGACACAAAACTGCCTTTTTGAAGTCCAGACTTTTCTTCTGTTGCTTATCGATGTCACTACATAAGATCTGCCTGGTAGCCTAAACAAAGAACGAGCAGCTCCATCGTGATCTTCCATCGTTTCCTCAGTTCATAACCCACGTCCTTTTGAACTGGTCCAGCTGACCAATCAGAGCAGACTTTGAGAAGGAAGCAATTAAAGGAGACGGCAGCTAAAACAGAGCATTTTAGACAGAAGGTGAGAAGAAGTGCTGCAGCAGAACATTGAGGCATTCTCGTAGACCACCGAAATAAATGAAAGAACCTGTAAATACACATAATAGAGGCTCTTTAAATAGAAGCTACGCAGCACTTATACAGATGGTAGTTTAGCTTTTGTATTCATGCTAAAATCATGTAGCTACCGTCACAAAAATCTGGTTTATTTTGCTCTCCCACAACAAACTACATTACAGTCGGTCTATGGCAGGGGTCGGCAACCTTCAACACTCAAAGAGCCATTTGGACCCAACAGAAAAGAAACCACCAGGAGCCACAAAACCTTCTTTACATCTAAAATGAAGATACCACAGATAGCATATATTGTTTTTTACGTTTATGCTATGTATAAAAAAACAACAAGGGCCTTCTGGAGTGTTTGTCTGATCTCCAATAAAAAGGACTCATCCTCGCTCAGAGTGCAGTACCAGTCCTGGATATAGTCTCTAAGTGCAAACTGGATTGTAGTGGTTCATCTATGAAACCGGAGTCCGCCAGTCTCCTGTCTGTCTTTATAGGCCTCATCTCCAGCTTCATCTCATCCAGCGTCTTCAGTAGATTAATTTGTGTGGGCGGCAAGTGAGATTGCTTGCACTTTTCCAAGTGTTTCTCAGTCTTTCCATAAAGCAAAGTGACCACAAAGCCCCCTCCAATGAAGCAGAAGATATAAAAGGCCAGGTGGAACATGGCAAAGGGTCCAAATGTGATGAGGAACAGCACGACTCCCCGTCCCTAGATGGACAGACTGGCCTCTGCAAACATCATCTAAAAGGCTGTGCGTGTGGTGGGTCTGGCTAACTCCACCACATCGTGCTGCATTTATGAAATCAATGAACTGCTACAGAGGAAACTAAATTTATTTCTGCAACAAAAACATTTTAAACTCCGAAAAAA
>NW_007578165.1:76313-83244 GCF_000690725.1 Stegastes partitus | reverse complement strand
TAAGCAGTTAACACCACGGCAGAATATTTCCACCTCGGATCTACAGTTTTCCAACGACGGCGTCAAAAACATGGATTCAGACTTTAGTATGAAACAAACCTCAGGAAGCAGGAGCATTGTATTATTCTCAATCATCTCCAGATTAAACATACATCCATCCATCATCTATACACCACTTAACCCTCAGTAGGGTCGCGGGGGGCTGGAGTCTATCCCAGCTGACTCAGGTTCACCTGGACAGGTAACCAGTCTATCACAGGGGCACCATCGACCTCACTCTCTCGTCCATCTAGATCCAGTGGCAAGACCAGGTCAAGACGACTGGAGACAGAAACGGATGCAGTGGATGACCAAGATGTCCTTTAGTGCCTCATCTTGCCCTGTGCACTCCATAGTGCCTTGCTGTACCCGCCTTCTTCTCCCTTTAACCAATCTGGTGGTTTCATTCGCAGAATCCGCCAGAGTCCAATCTTCGTACGCGTAGGTAGGCAAGCCCTAACTCAGTCTGAGACCCGTCGGCTACCCTCACTTGGTCTGGCCGGCCAGTCGAAGCCGTTGCCCGGGGTGTGGTCCCTGTTGCATACAAACAGCTACTAGGAGCCACAAGTGAGAGCTGGGTGCAGGTGGGGACCAAAGTGGACCAACTACTCCAAGGAGTACGACTGTTGCCCCCTTCGGAGGCATTACCCCTCTCATACACCTCATACACCACCCCACAGGGCTACACTTAGAGACAGACAACCAAGCACACTCACATTCACACCTACGGACAATTTACAATCACCAATTAACCTCAACATGTTTCTGGAGGAAGCCGGAGAACCCGGAGAGAACCCACGCTGCACGGGGAGAACATGGAGACTCCATACAGGAAGATCCCGGGCGTCCTCACCGGGACGCGAATCGGCGACCTTCTAGCTGCGAGGCAACGATGCTAACCACCGAGATCAGCGTTTCCACCGTCATAGAGGAGAAAAGAAACAGAAAATAACCACATTTAAGAAGCTTCAATCACTGAATTTAGACTGTTTTTATTTTTAAATAATTACTCAAAACATTTATCAAAATAGCCACAACTAATGAATTTATCATTGCAGCTCGATTGTCAACACGAAGTTGGTCGCTTTCAGTATTTGCTGCAAACTGTAGAACCTCTGACTTACTTCTAAAATCTGCTGGAGGCGACCAAAGCTGAGCTGAAAATCCGGATTCATTCATAAATTTTTTCTGCCTGGATTTAAAGTAAAACTTTTTCAAATGGAGTTTAGTTGGACGGAGGTTCTTTTTAGAGCTGCAACTAACAGTCATTTTGGTTGTTTCGTCCAAAGATATTCAGTTTACGGTCGTAGAGGAAGAAAGAAACCAAAAGACGTTGCAGCCCTCAGTTTAAAGAGCTGAATTCCTCCAAAACTACAACTTGCACAGCAAAGAGCAGCTTGTTGTAGGTGACGATCATCACATCTGTATATCTGGATTCCTACAATTAAAAAAACCTCGTGTGATGAATGACCTCACTAACGGTTGAACATGAAAAGTCCACAACCGTTNAAAGACGCTGGGTTGAAGGTTACTCTCAAATAAAATACTTGAGTCCTTCTCATATTTATGAAATATAAAGCTAAACATAACTATCCACCTGCAGCAAAATAAAAACAACGTCTGGTTGTTCTGCTGCCTGCAGCTGGGACTGCTGACCAGACCGCTGACCGCCTGTGGGACAAGAGGAGCTCATGGCAGCATGTTGAGGACAGTAACAGCACAATGGAGTCTCCAAAACACCAGAAAAATCTCCAGTAACACCAGAAAGAGTTGCTAGATTTGTCACTAGTAGCAAAAAAGTTGCCAAGAGGATTTGGAAAGTCACCACATTTAGCGAGAAAGTCACCAAGTTAACAACACTGAGCATGCCGGCGAGTGTGACGCTTATTTTGAGCGACAAAAAAAATTAAACACGTTTTATTTTAATGTTACAAGATCACCACAATCTTCAAATTTAGTATTACATTTTAAAAACTAACCAACTAAAATAAAATAAATTAAAATACTCATTATTTATTTTCCAAAGCCACAAGGAGCTGCAGCAGAGGTAGCCAACCCCTGATCTATGGTCAGTATTGCTCCTATTTCTTATTTCAGTGCAGACTGCAACAGAACCTTGTGTATTACAAGCACCGACAAAAGCGGGACAAAACAAATCACTCTTATGAATCTAAGAACTTTAGTAGAGGACAACTGGATTTACTGTTTTGTTCTTGAACGTGTTTTACCTCCCATCCAAACATCCAACACACTTTCTCAGCTCTCAGAAGTTCAGGAACAAGACAAACACTCCGGTTGTCCTCTACTGAAGTTCTCTCCTGAAAAGACGAATTAATTCACAACGTGAAAACTGCAAGTGTCGTTTTTCCTGGTAGTGATTGCCTTCCAGAGGTTAAATGAGTC
Source organism: Stegastes partitus (assembly GCF_000690725.1). Lineage (NCBI taxonomy): Eukaryota > Metazoa > Chordata > Actinopteri > Pomacentridae > Stegastes > Stegastes partitus. The sequence continues at coordinate 80,802 of NW_007578165.1, read as the reverse complement.
CAAACTCTATACTCAAACTCTAAGTCGCTGCAGAAAAGAAAACAAAAAAAACCCTAAGTTCCTGGCCCTGTGACAGATATCAGCTCTGGACTTGACAACGTGGCGCCTTTCCAGCTCCGGATGCCGTCATTAAGTTTGCAGCTTCACACTGAGACTCATTGAAGTCACACTTTAGCGGCTCGGCCCCGTTTATGACAACGCTCCGTGTACCTCGTCGGCGGCTTAATGTACCTCATCGTTCTATCGCACACGCCACTAAGCTCCCAATGGCCGGCCCGAGCCGCATTTCTCCTGAAGGTCGCACAATGTGAATGTAAATAGTTGCTCAGCCGAGACGTAACTGCCGACAACATTTTTAAAGGCCGCCCGCTGCCGGCATTTGTTTCAGCGGTGACCGCACAGGTGCGTTAACATGTTGCTCGCTGAAGAGCACACGATGTCTGGCGTTCGTCTTTTCACGGGCCACTAAAGCTCAATTTGGGTAATGCATCCTGATTTACGGCTTTATAATAAAAACAGTGATGGCAGGCTGTCTTTCATAAACGTAGGAAGAAGCAACAGAGGTGAACACGCTAAATAATTACAACGGCAGAATATATAAGAATAAACAAGCGAGAAGCAGCTGGAAGCGATGAACGCTATCTATCAAAAAAAATATGCGCAGTCAACACGTTTCCAAGGGACAGGATGCAAGATAATAATGTAATTGAGTTTTTTTAGACACATCCAAACAATCTCCATTATTGAAACTTGGGCAGATTTAGTGCAGAGTGAGTGCAGGCAGGTCACCTACTGGATCTATCAGACTAATAAACTGCTCTCACCATGGAAACTATCCTGACTGCAGCAAAGACAAAGTCCAGAATCATAACCACAGTGTGTCTGGAAATCGTGCCCCCAGGCTTTGTCACCGCGCCGAGTCAAAAATGAACTCATCGTGACAAATGTGAGCACGATAGGATCATTTAAAGCTCGTGCGAGGGGGGCGGCGGCGGGCGAGCAGGCGTCGATACACCACCTCACCGAGGATTAGCCCTTTTAATTACTTCCACCTCTCCGCTATCGCCATCTGCTTTGAGTCTGGATGGGCCTCCTCGAGCAACATGCTATTCAAATCAATTGCAGCAATCTGCGCAACGTTAGCATGATAAGCCACGCGGAGGTATTTTCTGGCCTTTGTAATCCAGTTTGCGTCGAACAGATAAGGTTTATTGCATCCTGCGGTAATCTTTCTGTGTTTGGCAGCCCTCCCGCTGACATATTCAGCAGTAAGGACCCCAAACAACAGATTTAAATACAATAATACAAATGCTTTGCAGATTTATTGAGATGCCCCTAAATCCATCCATCTTCTGCCGCTTATCCGGAGTCGGGTCGCGGAGGCAGCAGCCTGAGCAGAGCCGCCCAGACTTCCCGATCCACACACACCTCCTCTAGTTCTTCTGGGGGGACCCCTAGGCGAGACATAGTCTCTCCAACGTGTCCTGGGTCTTCCCCGAGGCCTCCTTTGGTGGCTGCCTATGTGAACCAGCCCACCGAGGCAGCCCCCCTCGACCACCACCCAGTCCTCTCTGCACACGACTCCTATGATTCCCTCTGCGGGTGGTGGGTCCACAGGAGGGCGGGCCCACGTTGACATTTCGGGCCCGACCACCAGGCGCTTGCATATGAGCCCCAACCCCAGGCCTGGCTCCAGGGTGGGGCCCTGGCTGCACCATACCGGGTGACGTCTCGGTCCTTGGTTTAAGTTTTTGAACTGCCCCGTCACCTAGAACCTGTTTGCCATGGGTGGCCCGACCAGGGGCATAAAGCCCCAGACAACATGCCTCCTAGGATCATTCAGGTGCACAAACTCCCCCCCACGATAAGGTGGCAGTTCGAGGGGGAGGAGACGCCCCTAAATGCTTAAATCATTTAATCTTCAGCAGCGTGCAAATCTGTGTTTGGAAATTTTTCCTTTCACCACGCTGCTCCGGTGGTCGAGTCATATTCACGCCATCGATTTCGCGAGTGGCGCACACTCGACGTGATCAATTCCATTTCTTGCTTAACACAGCAAATATCGGCCGGCGCTGAATTGCATGAGCCGAACGGGTCCGCAAACATGCCCGATGAAGAAACGGTGCTCAATACAAGGTGTCGACGCGCTGAATGCCACAAACAATCGATAGCCGTATCGGAGGGAGTGAATTTGTTTGATGATTTGCAGCGCGCCGGCCTGACAACAATTAGCAGAGGATATACGGCGTGTTTCATGCCGCGGTTCGCCTCCTGGCAAGGTTCAACGCAATTTACTGTAGCTCTGCTGTGGAATAAATCAATAGTCCTGAAACTCAGTAATTGCTACTAGAACAGGGCCCTAAAATCCATCATCCAAAATGTTTTCTTAATTAGATTAATTTAGCTCTAATGGCTGTGTGGGTGAGTTGTGATGAAAGTTTGCGTGACGGACTCCCAAACAAACGACCTCTGAACCGGCGGAAGACCCGGCAGGAACCGGTCGGCGTGCGAGGACAATGAGGATGGAGGGCTCGTTATTGGCTCTTCACTGTCGGTCTCAGTGGCTTCAATGACACAGAGGACTCGGTAATTCCCTTTTAGTTTCTCGCTCAGCCTCCCCTCGCCAAGTCCGACAAAAATAGAGGGGGAGGATTAGGGAGACAAAAACAGCATCGGGCAAACGGAGCCGAGATAAGGAGGCCTCGGCAGACGGAAATGCCGACAAAAGAGCGTCCAACACTCTGCTAAGAAGAGAGAGGGGGTAAAAAAAAAAAAAAAACAGACGACGTGAGTGAGGGGAGAAGAGCGTTAGCGGAGCGCTAATGAGGATCTCAAGGTGGGTGAGCCCCGCGGTGAGAGGAGAGAAAAAAAAAAAAGATTAAAATCTGCAGCGTCCGTGGCGGGGGGGGGGCATTAGTCCAGAGACGGCCTTATTTAAACTGCAGACAGGATCAATTGGGCCTCCTAATGCAACACAACGAGCCGGCCTCCTCCGGCAAGAAAGGGGTCAAGCACTCAGCTCCTGTGAGCAGAATACGGCTTAATTTGACTTAATAATGCGGCTCTGACTTCACAGGCACGTCTCGCATATGCTAAAGCGCATACAGCATCAATGGATAAAAGCCAATTTATCTTTGAGTGACTGATGGGTTCTTCTTTCCCCTCGCTTTTTTTAACCATGAGTAAGTGGAATGACTGTTGTTATGGAGATGGGTACCAAGCAACAGCAAATGTGTGTTATAGGGAGTAAAACGGACACGGTTTCGCTTTGTTTCCCGTGCGTTTCGGAGAAAGAAAGGTCCTGAAACGCTCTTTGATCAGGCACGGGGACGCCACGCTCGCAAATATGTGTATATTAGCAATTAAGAGTATAATGTGAAAGGAGTGGCGTCCTCCTGTGAAGTTCTGAGCAGCTTTTTAACCTTTCTGAGCTCATAGTTTGGGGCATTTTTGGCTCTGCCTCAGCGCCCTCGTCAACCCTGCTGCTGCTGCTGCTGCTGCACTTATCAGCAAAATAAATAAAAAAAGAAAAGCTCAGATAAACAGACCGCACAGTACCTGGTTTAACACCAAACAGCAGACCGACCGGCTGGAGAATGCAGGATTCTAGCAGTTAAAGAGGAAACTTTAAAAAAAAGGTGCAATTGCTTATTCTGGTGTTTTAAGAGTTTGCTGTGAAGTTCGTCGGCCACAAGGAGCCGAGAAGTCACCGGTTTCAGCTGAGCTTATGTCACTTTGAAGAGTTAACATTTGCTTTTTTAAAAAATATAATGATATAAAAGTTTAAGCCTCTGAATTCCAATTAGTTTCTGACCGTTTCTTGCTCCTGTCACGTTTTTCACTGCAGTACGGTGCCACCATGGCTGGAACTAGAGAGAGAGAGAGCGCCTTTTGCTGCGGTATAAAAAAGTTATAATACATGTAAGTAATATTAATATTATTTTCTTTATTTGTTTTATTCCCTTGTTGCACTGTTTGGAAATTTGATTTATTTATTTCTCTCTCTCTCTCTCTCTATGAATATATATTTATTTCTTGTGTGTTTTATTCCTTCGTCTTATTTATCATATTATTGTTTCGGTGTGAAACAGGTGCATTTCACTCCTCGTAACACCATATATAACTGTCTTTGTGACCAATAAAAGACCATAAATCCTGGAATCCATACATCATAACACCTTACAAAAATGAAATATATATATAAAAATGGAATCAACATGTACAACAGGTTTTCGAGTGTCCGCAGGTGTTACCAGCGCTGAAGGGAAGAAGGTAGCCGCAGATGATGCAATGCAGATTTTACTATTTACATTTTTATAACCTCTACAAACAAAGCATTTTTCACACTGCTCTGCACTTCAGCTCTAAAAACAACAACAAAAAAAAGGTGTTTCTGAAGTTGACTTTCCAACAACTTGCTGACAACTCGCTCCTCTGTGTGCAGGTTTTGCTGCATTTATGTAATTGATCAAGCACGTTGGATTTGGGG
>NW_007578165.1:46094-74042 GCF_000690725.1 Stegastes partitus | reverse complement strand
ACAGCAAAGAGCAGCTTGTTGTAGGTGACGATCATCACATCTGTATATCTGGATTCCTACAATTAAAAAAACCTCGTGTGATGAATGACCTCGCTAGCGGTTGAACATGAAAAGTCCACAACCGTTTGACTGGCAGCAGATCACTGGGAAGAGCAACGAAACATCACCACAGCGACGAGCGCTTAGCCGGGGATTAGGACTAAATAAATCACGTTTGCGGATCCAGCGCCATGTGTGCAGCGGAGAACAGTGCCAGCGCAGCTCCGTAATGATCTCAACTTTAACATAGTTTCATGTTCATTCTTTTATACATGAACAACAGATGGTCTCTCATTTGTTCCTGCAGCTCTCTGCAACAGTAATGCCATTAATGAACCTCGTTCCATTTGTTGTGGATTCTGCTGCAGCGAGACCATGTTTGAGTCCTGCGGGGTTCTGCAGGACCCCGTGTTCTGACGATGCGAGCACATGAATGTTGCACAAATGGGATGGATGGATGTTGCATCACGTCCTGGCTCAGCACCAGCGGGTGAGGAACTGATCCCGAGCATCACTATCAGGGTCCAAAATGACTCACATTCACTTCTTATGAAACTAATCCCATTGTTTCGTTATTTCATGTGATAGAACCATGAAGTTGGAGATTTTTAATGGCTGATCTGCTCCTCTTCTGGTGTTTTTTATTCTTTACGGTGTATATTTCAGACCAGTTGCACTTGTGTGACTTTTGATAGCGGTGGGGAATAATCCTGCTGAGCCCAGTCGTGAGCAGCCGCGACCGTTCGACTTGTGTTTTTTTTTTTTTCTTTTCACAGGGCAGCATGGCAAGGTGCGAGGCTTTGTTTACCTCGATGATGACTTAGACATGCTGGTTCGCACAAGTCACAAAACTTGCTGCCTGCAGCTTGTTATCCAAAAACCTGGCTGCGATCGCTTCTTCTTGGACTTTTCGATTAGATTAGATTGCACTTTGTTCTTCATCACCATCGATGGAGGAACTCACCTGTTGCAGCGGTATAGATGCAGGAAAAGAGCACAAAGAAGTAACAGGAAGAAAAGAGAACAACCAGAAATAGGGAGAGCTGAGAAAGACAAGATGATCTTCCTGGTGTTGAATTGTTTTTCCTTTTCTGTCACCAAAGGAAACCAGAAGTCTGTGTCATCAAGTCCTTTAGTTCAATGTTTGTTTAACTCGAGCACATAGTTGATGAGTAAAAGCTTTCTCCTTTGTGCAGGTGAGCCTTTGCAGAGCCTTGATGAACTTTCCAGGACAGGGAATCCTCTCCAGACCAGCCTTGAGCTAAGTCCACTGGAGGTTCTGCCTCATGATGTTGGTCCCGTTGCTTTGGTGGAGTTTCTTAGCTCCTTGAACTCTCGTCCTACATTCTTGCCGGCACAGGCGTCACTTTGGCCCTCGAAGTTTTTTCAATGAGGATCTTTCTCGATAATGTTTTGCACTGTTTCCTCTGTCACTTAAAAACACTCGGCTATGGCTTTATAGTCGTCCTCTTCTTGTGAGCAGCTACAATCTGCGGCTCTCAGTGATGACGGGCGAATGAAGCTTCTTAGTTGCTATGACATGCAATCAAAATGTAACTGAGTGGAGAACTACAGCATCAGTCGTACGTCATTTATACGATATTAGAACGCTGTAGAACATGGTTGAAATGACCAGAACCATTTGGTGTGGTGTAGAGCCGTGGTTCTCAAACTGGGGGTCGAGACCACCACGGGGGTCCCAAGATCATTTCAGGGGGTCGTCAGATCATTGTAAAAAAATAAAATAAAATAAAGCCTACAAATAAATTTATATTAGGGCTGTCAAAATTAAAAGTGTGTACTTGTTCCCACTCCCTTTTCGGACTTGTTAATATCATGATTTGATTATGTGATGTTATTATTCTATTTTGCTCCTTTTTAAAATTATTTTGGTTTGTTTTTATATCTTTTTCTCTTTCATTTGTTTGAAATAAATTCAATTCGTTCAAAGGAAAATTAACGTGTTCATGTTAAGACACTAATCTGTGGAGTTAACAAATTAATTTTTAATGGATTAATGCATAAACAACAAAGTTATTACCCATGATATATTAAGAATTCAAACTAGGGGGTCACGAACACAAACTTATGTTATCTTGGGGGTTGTGGCTCAAAACTTTTGAGAACCACTGATCTAGGGGATGGTCACCGTTTTAGGGATATGAATAGTTTTGGACATTTTTTTCTAACATTGTAATTTTGAAAACGTCTCGTTAACATCTCGAGCTCTACACCGGACTGTCTTTTATCACTTATTTATGCCGTAATGCCCAATCAGGGGAGATCTATTGGTCTAAAAGAAAAAAATCGCAATAAATCAAAACTTGTCACGAATAATTTGTGGATTAGCTGTTTGTCCTTTACCTTGTTGTGTAACTAGAGACCAGCCTCGATAACAAAGTTCTGCAGACTCTGAGCAACAACACCACATTTCCATTCAGCTACTCACATGATTAATGGTGACCAAATACAACAACGCAGTGATTCTACATTTACACATTGCAAAGATCACTTTCTTTTTTTCCAACCTCCACGACAGTCTTTCACAAACCAAGCTGACTTCCAACAGCACAGCTTCGTCGTCAACTACTAAATTAATCTGCAACTGTTCTTAAAATCGATTTGAGTGATGTTTTAAAAAAAGAAAGTCTACTTTTGCTGATTCCAGCTCATTAAGTTCCAATATTTTCTGGTTTCTTTACTTCTCTGTGGCAGCAGACGGATCATCTCGGGCTTTGGGATAAACTTTTGGTTTCAGCTGAGCTTCTATAACTTTGGGATATCACTGAAAATAACTGAAAGCTTGATGAAAATAATGAGAAATGAGAAATGCAGCCTTAAATTATCATGCAATAAGCTGTACAATATAAAATGCATCTTCAGTCTCACCTAAACCACAGAACAAACATCCTTTTCCTTCAAAATAAAAGCCTCCCATCGATTCAGTAGCAGAAAAAAGTTGAGGGAAAATTATTTGAAGGTTTTCTATATCAGTTGAATGAAAGTTAGAACAGGAACAAAGGAGTGAAACAGCCAACAGCTAATATCCAGATAGGAAATGTGGAAATTACTATTCCCGAGACCGAAAGCTCAGATAAACTTTAAACCCGAGTTTGGCTCCACAGCAGAAAATGTTCTGCAGGTACACGAGGACTTTGTCTTTCTTTTTTTTAGCGGTGGTGCACTTTCTAATTTCCATGTAATCACGATATCTTATAATAGCCGGGATTGTTAGCAATTCACGGCGACTTCACTCAGCATTAATTAATAAATGACTCCACTCGTGACATTAACATCTCCAAGGCAAAATAACCCATTCCGCAATCAATCAAAGTGTTTAATTAATAAAATAAATGTCACCCAAATGCCAAGAGATTTAATTGTTGCCGCTAATGTGGATAAATCAGAAATAATTCACGCGCTAACAGAACCTTTTCATCTATATAAAAGATGTTTTGCTCCAGTAGTAGTTTTATGTAATTTCATCCGCCTTTTCAAACCTTCAAATGGTGCCTTTAAAAGGAGCACGGCACAAATTACAACATTTGGCAGCGCGCCTAATGTCTTCAAAACATGACAGATGTCTTGCTAAAAGTGGTGCCGCCATTATGAACAAATCATGGCTAGACCCACAATCCATTGCTGCTGCTGCTGCTGCTGCTGCTGGTGAGAGCTTTGAAGTGTGAGGTACAATTTTCGGAGGATAATTTTGATGCAACGACGAGATGACTCCTTTGTTTCGGGCAGACTCGATACACTCAAAGAGCCGCCACTGAGGAAGCCACTTGAGCAGCACTTTAATTTAACCTTCCATTAGGACTTTGCAAACAGTCTGTGTAGGGAAATAATCAGTAACGTGTGATAATGCAATATGATTTCGTTGTGAGCGTTTATACAGTAAGCACGCTTTTAGACTTGCAAGTGGTAGCAGGTTGTTGGGCCGCTGCTTAATTATTTATGGTTGTTTTATTAGGGCCGGATACAGAGCACATAAATAAAGTGAAAACAGCCATCCAGTGCAAGTATCATAATATTTACAGCGAATACTAATTTAATGCACCGAGAAGGGAAGACGTTAAAGCATTGAGGTAAAGTTCAGTAAGATGTTCTTCTAAAGCTACGTCCAGGTTGTCCCGGCGAGGGTCGTGGTAGCTTGGAGTCTACGACAGTGGGCGAGGTTCGGGGTCCACCCTGGATGGGTTCCCGGTCCATCACAGCACGAACACAAAGACAGACGATGATGCTCATACTGTGATTACCTCAGTGCTTACTTATACTCGTTTTTCCGTGTGAACAAAAATTGAATATCGACATCGGTAATATCGGTTATTGGCGATGTCAGAAATCTTAATATCGGGTATCGGCCAGAAGTTTCCACATCGTGCATCACTAGTCCGGACCATTTATTCAGCCACTACTGATAATGTCGTGGAGTTTTGTACGAACATTCATGCTGGACGAGATTTGAAAATAATCACACATCACACAATTCAGGATGTTATTAAGAGTACGGTGACAGAGGGATCAATCAGGGAGCAGAGCGTCACCTCACATGACGTCATGTGGAAGCAGATGTAAACTAAATGGAGTTTATAGCGCAACAAGTTTCTGTAGCAGCAACAATATGCTGCTGTGAGAAAAAAAAATGTCAACACAGAACTCAAGACGGGGTTTTTATTTATCAGTTTTAGCCTCTGTAGCTAATGTTAGCTTCAAGAGTTTAGCGCTCCACTGCTCCAGGCGGTAGTGTGCTAGCTGTAGCTGTCCAAATATCAAACATGTTTGGTGATATCGAGGCAGCCCTGATGAGCTCCGAAGGTTTCAGACGGAATCCATAAACCTGCTCACATTACCAATAATCTGGACTAAACACCGGTTCAGACTGAGGCCAGATGTATCCGTCATTACCAGATGTTGTGAAACAGAGACACCAACAGCTTAAGTTCCCCAATATCTCAAAATCTCTTTTAAAAATAAACTTATTGTACTTGTACAGATATCCATCGCGTCCAATACTTTAGTTCATGACTCAATAATAAACTTATTCCATCCCCATGAGCCTCAGCTGCAGTTTGTGTTTGCTGCTAATTAGGAAATGTTTACAGACCAAACGAGGACGATGAACACGGTAGACATCATTCCTGTTCAGCATCGGTGTGTAAGCAGTGTCATTTCATGCTAACATGCTAAGATTAGACTCAAAGCGACACCGTGCCTCCTGTAACACCTTGAATTTCTTTATCTATAAATACTTTCTGATTCTCTACGAGTCCTGTGTGACATATTTACTGAGTGAAGAACTATTCTACACATTTTACAGACACTTATGAACGATCTGTAATGTGTGTACTGTATATGCAGCGTGTTTAATAAGTAGTACAAGAAAAATAGAAGAAAACTTTTTCAGTCTGCGCTCCACACCACAATGACTGTACACGACCTTGAAAATGATTTAATGCTGTGGACGAGGCTGAGCCTGGTCGAGGCTGTTATCACTTATTGATTTTCTTTATCGGATCAATACCAATCACAACAGGGGTGAAGCAGATAAGGAAACAGAGAGAAAGCTGGTGTCTCTCATTAAATATCTGGAACACTAACAGCAATATGTAAGGTTGACCCGCAAATATTCTGTATGAATCTGCAGCTGAACTTCGGGACTTGTAGGATCCCAGTTGCAGCTCGGAGCCGCTCCTCCCCACCTGATTCTGTGAAACTATTAGCGCTACAGGTAGCAATCAGCTTCCTCGAAACGGCAGGAGAAAAATGGGCCTGAAAAAGAAGTACCCTATTATTTCTTTTTATAAAAAGTCGTATAGAAAGCGACAACTTAATAAGCTCTGAATCACAGGTGATCGGCGTTACGGGCCGACCGACGTGAGCGCTCGCACGAGGTCGATCGGAAAATACTGGTATAGAAAAACTCCCTCAGCAGTGACGGTTGTTTGGTCCGCCAGTGAAGGAAATTTAACAAGTCAAGGCTAAAATCACAGCGGACGCACCAGAGGAATAGTTGATAACATGTTTGTTTGACCTTCGCTCAGCTTTCCAGACCAGCGAATTATGATAATTATCCAATAATTGTTCTCTGTTCTATAGCGAGTGGGGGCGAATGTTTTATGAAATCCAAATTAAATCTAACTTTGCTATCACACCGACACGTGTACGAGCAATCTCACACCTTCATGCTTACACAAACCAAAAAACAAAACAACAACGCATAAACAAACACGCACGCTCGCAATCTCTCCAGCAGCTCCGCCGCCCTGCAGTCGAGCACATTAAAAAACAATTAGGCCTCTCTGATTTGTCTGTTTTTTTTCGCCGCCTCGCCTCGGCAGCAACCCGCAGAGTCCAGCTGCTTCCCCCAGGCCTCGGCAGAGTGGGAGAGAGGAAGAAAAAAAAAAAAGAAGCTCCTTCAAACGGAGAAATGAAGCAGAGACAGAGGGGGGAACTTCACTGCAGCTCGAGTGTTGGACAGAATGAATCGGGGTAGCGTCTTGAGTGCGTAATGGCAGAGGAGTAAGCATTCATGTGTGGTGAGTCCCGTCAGGCGGATACTGTTGTTGTAAGCTCCCTAATTATGTTGCCAGGAGGGCTGATGGACAGGCGGGGAGGATACAAAAGCCCCCGGAGAGGCAGAATTTGGAGGAAACAAACTCAAGAGGTTTTTTTTTTTTTGCTTTACAATCTTTGGCTAATCTACTGCGTGACTCACAATCACAGTCGACTTATTTGCAGATGGATGAGGGGGGAGCTAATCGGGTTAGCTTCAGTGCAAGTTCTCAGAAATCTTCGCATTTATTTTTATGTATTACGTCTTTTTCTTTTTATCTGTTGTCTTTATTTGAAGGCACCGTTTTCCATCTCTGTTTTTTTTCCACACGTCAGTCGGACAACGTGAGTGGAACGTACACTTGATAAAAGATCCTCTAGATGAGAATTAAGCATCCAGGGCCGGTTTTGTTTTCTCTTTACACTTCTCCACTCGGTTAAAAAGTTCAGACGTGTTGGTTGCATGTGATCCAACATTCAGACGATTCCAGTGTAACAGAAATGTTTCCCTCTTACAGTAAACCACAGCAGAAATGTAAGAGTAAATATATATATTAGTGTTATATAAATGACATAATAATCATAATAGTAGGCAATAACACCACAGCCAGTGTTTAAGGTCTTAGCAGTAACTCGTGCTTAAAATCATGAAATTTCATCCAAGTCAATTTATTTTTGACTCATTACAAAAATTGCCAAGAAAAAAAGAAACTGCACCAGACTCTGTAAAAAAAAATCTAAAATTCGGAGCTCCTCGGTGCCACTGAGTGACTCCACTGTGAGAAAAAACAGACTGGACAAAAAGTTCTTGGACTATTGGGCCAAACTGCAGGTTGTGTTTCCTCAGAGCAGAGAGGAAACTGGAAATTATTACAAAAGATTTAAAGCAAAATAAAACATATTTGAGCAATAAAATAAACGCCAAATGCAGCAGAGGAGCGAATTATTGGAGGATACATTCAGCACGGTGAAACATCTCACAAGAGTTGATGTGCAGGATTTTAAAAGCTAAGTAGCGAATCATCTATAGCGTGTAGAGCTTCCTTTTTTTTCTTCCTAACTTTGGGATACTTGCAAAAATGCTGCTCATGCTAATTCCATTTTTACCCCCCATATTTTGTAAAATAAATAATTAAAGAAATGCTGCTGTTCTACTAATTAATGACATTTTAACTTTGTTGTACTGCAACGAAAGACACATTTGAGTTCTTTCTACTACTCGCCACAGCTGAGACGTCTCCATCGAGGTGCAGTTGTCTATATCGCAGCGAAACCTTTTTTACACATATATATATTTAAAACAAGCATAAAAGTAAGTTGCAGAAAATGCACTTACCACCATTTTACAACTCCGTTCCATCGAGGCTCGTGCGATGACTCAACTACTCTTGCATTTATTAAGTCATAACTAAAAAAACACGTGCCGTCCACTGGAGAACGGTAGGATTTCCTCGATGAGAAAAAGCGAAGCTCTCGTGTAGATACTGAATGAGTGTTAATGTGGAGCAGGAGAAGTGCTTTCTATATTTAAGGAAACGATGCTGGCTACTACTTGCGAGCTCCGTTTTTGCACTGATCAGTTTAACAAAGTTTTTTTCTCCCATATGCACCACAGGAGGTGTTCACATTGTTGGAGAGGCTCTCTGGCTGAATTGCTTCACCTTGTCGGTCTCGGCTCCATCAGCAGGTGACTTAGACGGGGATAATCCCCGCCAATCAATTATCCTTCACAGCCAAAGTCATCACGCGGCTTCGAATGGGCTTATATCAGCAGTTGACGAATCAAAGGGGGAAAATGAAGGGAAGCATTTAAGAGAGTTCCCCAAACCTGCATAACCTGCTAATGGCCGAGTGCAGCCTCGACGCTGAAGTGATGACTGCAGGTGATTTAACTTTCGATTGTGCTGCTTTGTCGCAAAAGTTTGGAGATGGGGGAAAAGCAGGAGGCGCCCAGAGTCAAACGCAAACAGGAAGTCGGGTCTCTGCGCGGTCACGGTGCCTCGACTCCGGGATTATCACTAGTGAGTTCAGTTACTTACCGTTTAGGATTTAGCCGTCATTTTTTTTTAGAGGTTCCCCTTAAATCACCCGGCGCCGTTCGAGTCGGCTCAAGGCATCGTCTGACGCCGGCGGTGCTCTCCCTCCGTGGCGAACGCCGTCTGCGTTTCATAATCAGGAAGGAACGCCGCGCTGAAGACACAGAGGAGATACGTGTGAGAGTCTGGCTGATGGCATTCGTTTCAATTGCGGCCAATTTATTCTCCCAAATAATACAAGCACTAATCTAATAATGACAAGGAGGGGAAATTGCTTCTCACCAGCGCTCTGTCACGCAGGCCTTCGCTCCAAACGTGCACGTGTGCGCTCGTGTGCGTACACGTGTAACCGTGGGCATGCGTGTGCACTAGCGCCTCCATCGTGAGGACGCGTGCACGGCTTCTTTCGTCTGTACTTTTAGCTACAGCTTGCATTTGGCAAAGATAGATGATAGCGTGCGTGTGTGAATGACAGGCTGAAACTAATTCTTCTTACCATTATCATTATGAGACAGGGTGAGCAGAGCTGAGAGGGGATTACTGTCTTAGTCATCCTCTACATCACTTACTTTAATAAAACTTCAAGCCTGTGATTACATTTCATATGCAGATACAGTATGCCGTGTGAATAGACAATGAGCGCCGAGTCGAGGTTAACTCCTGTGTCGCTCTCCGAATGCGCTAACACGTGAATGCTAACAGCAAACTCACGCAGCAGTGGGGAGGAAGTAGGAAGATCTGAGCGTGTTGAGCGGTAGGATGAGTAAAAATATCAAACCCACAGCACAGGACTCTGCTTATTTACATTAGAACATCTTATTTCACTCTCTTCAAACTAGTATTTGGCTTTAAGCTGTGTCCAACCGCCTCGCTAATGGATACCTTACATCAGGAGTCTCAAACTCGTGGTCCGCGGGCCAAGTGAGGCCCACAGGATGATATTTTGTGTCCCCCTACTTGAGTCGTTGCCCTGGGCGGTTTGTATTTTTTATCCCTTGTGGGCTACCATAGCTCAGGCTCATGACAGCAACACAAATTGGCAACGTTGGTCACTTTGAATGTAATTCAGGAGAGTCACCGAGTGGAGGGAACATACATCCTGTCACCCAGTGCAAATGCATGTTTTGTTTGTTTTTTTCTATCTGTGTGAAAAGCTCTTCTCCACCATGAACTCTAATAAGTCAAAGTTCAGGTCCAAACTTACTGATCCAGAATCAAAAAAACACTTGCAAAAATGGCAAAAGAGGCAAAGGAAATGCAAATTCGAAACTAAATAAGATGAAGGAAAATGCAACGAACTAGTCGGTAAAATAGAAAAAGAATGTGGAGGAGGAGAGGATAAAAACAAGACAAGAAGGTTGAAAGGAAGCAAATAAATGGAGAGAAGAAGCAAAAAGAAGGGAGAAAAAAAAGAGACAAAAACAGAGAGACCAGATGTTGGAGGACAAGGAAGATGTAAATACTGTCAGCCAGATGTGGACATCATATACAGTATATATATACATTTGCAGTTATATATATTAATGATATAAGTGCAAACCATTTAGCGTCTACCAATGCATGTGAGGTGTTCAGGGAACTTTGGTAAATTGTAGCATCTAAGGACAGTTTGCATGTGAGGCATTTTTCAAGTCGAAACACTAAAAAAAACACATCGTCTCCTAGAAACATGCCCGTTGCCGTGGCAGGTCGTCATCCCCACAGTGTGTCAGCAACAAGCAGAGGCAAACCGAGACGGTGCAGAATACAAAATGTACCATAATACAGCTAACGCTACCTAGGACTAGCTTCATGTGCCAGATCGCTCTTATGAACAGGGATGGGCTAAACGTACAAAACATGTTAGCACCTATACGCCTTGCACCTTTAAATTCATTTACATATTTAGAATTTATCAGTGCACATGGGAACTGAAGGGATAGCTAATGCTTAAAATGTAGTGTTTAGTGTAAATCTATGAATGTAAAATAATGTGCAACCAGTGGAAAAGTTTAGTCTGGAGCGCTGTAGTAGAAAAACACCCCATTACAACTACTTGAACCTGCACTAAGTGATATTTTGGTCACATGGGGCCAGCAAAAAAGTCGTGAACCCAACACTGGCAGTTGCCTATTTACACAATTAGCAAAAAGAAGGCGTCATTAACATTCACTTTAAGTTATGATTTGGTCCCTTTGTTGAATGTTTATATACAGTCAACTGAAAGCAACGGCCCAAAGTAGGCCAGAAAAGCTAAAAGATCACGAGGTGTCATCAGAACAAGAAGACAAGGAGAAGATGTGGGAGTCTTCCCACATCATTCCAAGGTGGTATGACACAGCGCCGTCCTCGTAGTCATAACCAGATGAATATCCTACATTAGCCTCTTTTGTTGCCTTAACTATACGCAGCATCTGAAATCAGATACAGAGAAACTGTTTATAGCGCTCATAAAATTAGCCGAATAAATTGGATTCGTGTCGACGGGCCTGGATTAGATTTGTTGGCATGTCTGTATTTCTTTTCGCTCAGCTGGAGATATTGTCTGTGTCAGAAACTCCTCATTTCTCCGACTGAGAAGTACAAGTGGGAGGCTGACACCAACATTTTTTTCCCCACTTAGCTGTTGGTAATTACAGTTCAATCATTGTGATGTGGATGTGGCAAACGGCGCCGTAGATCTGAGGGGAAGTGAAAGTAATTATCTGTGGGTTCATCAATACGAGCCAGACCTTTACACGTCACACGCAATCACTGGATCCATTGTTTTGTTTTTGTTTTTTTTTTTTACAAAATACTGATTGCAGCTGAGTAAAATGAAGCATAAGTCTGAGAATATGTTCAGGAAAAAATAGACTGTCAGAGTGTTGAATTACCAAAATTAGTAGAATACGAAACCCGAAACTGTCGTTGCAGAATGAAATCCACAATATTCGGGATTTTCCATCTGTG
Organism: Stegastes partitus; assembly: GCF_000690725.1. NCBI lineage: Eukaryota > Metazoa > Chordata > Actinopteri > Pomacentridae > Stegastes > Stegastes partitus. Next base: position 62,481 of record NW_007578165.1, on the reverse strand, counting down.
TTCACATCAGTTGGATTATATGTCAGACTACAGGGTGAGAGGAATCACAAAAAGTCTTTAAAGGCGGACATTTTTCCATTGAAGACTTTCACCAAAGTGGGGTTTTCAATTCCAACAACAACCTCTAAGCTACCAAACTATACACTGAAAACTTCTGGCAATATTCTGGATCGTACAATAAGCCAGCATTTGTTTGTTTGTTTTCAGTTCACTGTCCATTTTAATCTGCTCGTCTCAAATGTTCCACCAAAGTATTTCTCCCATCAGTACTTTGCAGAGGCACCCTCGCTACATCTTTAGCTTAGCATTGTTCACGACTGGTGTAAAGAAATACAAACAAGTCAGAGCGATTTTTCACCTATAACAGACTGATAAAGTTGTGCAGTCAGACCATTCGCCAGGGCCGACACAGTGCTAGAATACATTTCTGCTAATAGATGCCCTTAAATCCTTCACACTGGTCCTTTAAAGCCGAAATAAAAACCATGGTAAAACAAATAAACTTCATTAATTTAGGCAAAGGTCTTGTACAGTTGCTTGTGTTGGACACGTCTATGAAGAGACCCTTACAAAAAGACCTCCTTACCCCCTTACAAAAGACTCCAACAAACCCCACTGTGGCAGGGGGAGCACTAACGACTCACATAACGAGGGGGAGGAGAAACAAACCCCCAGTTGAAACTGAAACTCAGGTGTGAATGGCTCCTTTAGAATATCAGTATCTGGAACTCCCAACTAGTCAGTCAGACCTGATGAAGCCTCTTGGATGAAATGTCCTCAAGGAACCCAAGCAAGTCCAGTTGCTACGATTAAACTACAAGAATAGTTACTTTTGTTTACACTGATGACTGTATATAAAGATGGACGAACACCACGATGGCACCCATTGGTTTCCTAAAGAACGATCTTAAAGGTGGGCTGTCCCCATTTCACAAGTGCCTGACTTCTCATAACGTTCAGCAATCCAAAAGTGGGCAAGAATGTGGAGCACAAGTGGAGTTGGGGTGGGCCAGGAAAACATCTCTGGGCCCTGAACACTCAAAGCGGCCACGTCCTTCATTATACATAATTTTAAGTGTTATTTAAAAATGAAACCCTAACACAGCTGTCATCAAAGGGGAGATTGTTAAAGACACCAAAACCAGGTGTTGATGTGTTTTTTTCTGTTGTAAAGTTGGGCATTTTGACTTTTGGAGTCAGCCTCAAGTGGCCGTTAGAGGAACTGCACTTCTAGGCACTTCGTTTCTCAGCATCGCAGAATGCTGCTAGCTTTGAATACAAGTGTCTCATGTAAATTGGCAGGTATGAAAATTAATTTAACAAAAAGGGTATTGCAGAAACGCATGTTTATATTTGCTCATGTAAGGTACTGCAAAAAGTATTGTCTGTGTACTACCAAATCTTTTCTTTTATGGTATTGTGTCATCATTTCAAATTACATCCATTTCTATATGTTGTAATTGTATATTACAACTGTTACTGGTAACTACAGGTAGATTTGTTTTTTCCTTAAATGTGTGTAGCTTTAAATTTGCATAAAATGAAGATATCGAGTAGTTGCACCTCATGTATGTAGTTACCTGAGGTGAAGCTGAATCTATTGGGAAGACAGCTGAACACGGTCAATGTTTTGTGCTGTGGATGTTCGGCCTGACATGACGATTAGATACTAATGGAGTGAAAGGGAAAGAGCAATAAAATAATTATAATACAGACAAAACATAGCATCTTCCTGAACCACAGTTTGATTTTTATTAGTTTTTTTCCCCTCTTTGACTTGTTTGCTGGTGAACTTTACTGTAACGTTACATGTCGTTTGTTGTCCTTTCGGATCTGCAGCATGTGACGTGGAGTTTGTTTGACTGGGAGATCAGTCCATGTTGGCTCTTTCTAATTAAACTATGCTCAGTGCTCAGTCAGCCTGCGTGTCACATGTTTGCAGAGCAGAAATTTATTTCATTCATTTCCTGTTCGATGCTCATACGAGCTTGTTGCTGGGTTTATGAAAAACATACAACCAACATTACATTTAACTGCTCACAACTATTATTATTATTAACACATCATAAAAAAATACTCATTTTTCTGCCTCAACAATACAGACACAAATATTTGGCTTTTTGCAGATCCCTACTGGATTTCAGACAAACATAGTTGAGAGAAAATACATTATTTCCTTCTGAGATGATGGAAATAAAGCACGTTTTCTTTTCAATAAAACAGAAATACTCGTATTTAAAGACGTCCATTCCAAACTAAATGTACTAGATTTCTTTCCAGCTCTCATCAAAAACGTAATTGCACGCTGCCAGGAACTTCTTTCAAAACAGTCCTTCATGTCTTTGTTCATTTCTTTCCCTCGATACCGTGCAGCTCTCAAAAATAGTACAATCATGTCAAAGCGACCTGCCTGCGTTGGTCTTTTTGACATGGCTCCTCGGCGGCGTGACCTCACATGTGATTTTGTGTGTTTTTCATGCATGTCAGGCCTGCATCAGGTTGGGGAGATTGTGTGTGTCATTCCCCCGACACACCTCACAGGGGGAGGAGGAGGACTACAGCAGAGCTGACAGTGCATGACTAAATGCCCCCCGTGAACCCGCCTGAATGAAGCTGACTGCTCCAATGAGGCAGGGCAGACAAGACAAAGCACATGTGGGTAAGGGACCAGAGAGCGATGGAAGAGGCCGGACTGGATGTGTCAATCTTCCCCGCCGGGGGGACAAGGAGACTTTGTGTTTGGGCTAAAGGATGGGAAACTCGGCATTGACCGGGCCATAGTGGGACACTGGAAAACCGGAACCATTGTCCCCTGATTTGGTTTTGAGGGCGTTTTGTTTCTTTGGGGAGATGGGAAGCTTGGTGACAATAAGCTTGATGGATGTCCGCGCCTCTGCCCTCTAACATCTGTGGATGATTATTCTTTGTGCCGTGGCAGTTTTGGGTTTTGTTGAAAATTGCTGAAAAGGAGAGGTTTGATTCTCCGTCTGATGGGCCTATTGTTCACAGAAAAAAAAAAAAAAACCCTGGGAGGGAGCTGCTCTCACAAGCTGAGGTCTATTCCTACATTATGATTTCCTGCGAGCAGTTCACTCTGTGGTCCAAAAAAAATCAGCACCAGCAACCGAAGGAGTTGAACTAAGGGTAAGCATTTCTAAATTCCACCTTCTGTGCATCATGCAAAGTCAAGTGGCAGTGCTTGAATCCAGAGTTTGGGCAAGCCCATATTGAACTAATCAATCACCTAATTCAGTTTCTCGTTGAAATTGGCTAATTATCCCGCAGCCCAGAGGAAAAATCAATCTCGCTGATGACTCTGATTGGGCCAGCCACACTCCAGCTGATTATAAAAGGGGCTTGATTGGGTAAGAGAAGGTGTCGACTGCCTTGCTGCAAGTGGAGAAAAACAAAGAGCGCCGGGCTGTTGCTCACGGTCCAAAATATTAAACGGCACTTAAAAACTGAACGGCGAATATCTCTTTCTTGTGCTTAAGTGGGGAAAATTACAGCCGCAGAAACACTTAACCGCTGAGCAGGGATACAGCAATTTGATAATTTGTAAATTCGGGACACGAGGAACGTCTCACCCATGTTTGATTCGAACGGATAAATAAAGTTCACGAGGCGGGAAGATGACAAACCGCGTCGTCGGATCTAAAAATCACAAGACGTCAGCGCTTCTTGAGTTTTTACTATTTTAAAAAAACAACAACACGATTTCATTAGATAATCATTTTTCGCTCGGCTGTGTTTACGATCAAGGTTAAGCTCGTCGCAATCCGAGGGGTCGTGTGTTATTGTATTTCCTTGGCAGCGGCTAATACAATTGGATTTTTTTTTCCTGAGTCCTGTCGTTCGGATCATGCTTCAAACTGACAGCCTGCAATCTCAATTTCATTAGCAGAGAAGAAGAGGCACTCGTATTATGCTGCCTGCCCCGTTGGCAGTGGACACCGCGTTGCCTTTTAAATTTCGCTATTTTTCTTGCATGTATTTTGGTTTATTCATCATTTCGAAGCAAACAACCAATTATGCAAATAGCGCTCAAAAGCAAGCCATTCAGCAGATTTCAAATGGTCTTTTCCCCGTCTTCTCTCAGCGTCTGTTGTGCTCTTTGTGTATTTTTTTTGATAAATCAAGTAAAGCTACGGGCTATGCATCACTCTGTGTCATCTGTCAGCAGGAAATGAATGGTAACTTGGAGCTTTACTCGGTGCTTTTGTATCCTGTTCCCTCGGAGGACGGCGACCGCGGGAGAGCAGGCGAGCAGAAGTGAACAACAAAGAAAGATCTGATTTAGAGTCTCCCCCGAGAAATTCGTCTGCGATATTAACATGTGATATCTGAAACATGACTGCGTGTGTGTACATCAGGACAAAGTACCCTTTAAATTTTCCCCGGACGTGCCGCTGAGTCTGGATGGGTAAGTAAAGCAGGGGGAGGAAAATCAATACCCAACACTGGGGTCTGTCGCAAATGAGGGAAAGGAGATTCATGCAGCAGTCCACTAAAAATAGATAAAAAAAAACCCAACAGAGTTGATAGGAGCCAGGCAGCTCAGGGCCAGATCCTCCAGTGTGGGGCGGTCTTCTTAGGCCTTTAAATCCCTGATCATGCAGAGCAAGCCAACGGCAGCCGCCTGCAGTGTGCCACTCCCGTCCCTCCCCTCCACCTTATCGTTAATTTCCACTCTCGTCCTTGGAAGGTCGCGCGATGTTCACGTCCAAGTCCTCTCTCTCTCTCGCTTCCCTCCCTCCCTCCTCTCCCGTCTCTAATCCAAGAGTCAACATTCGCCTTGGAGCGCTTGTCAAACACATAGATGGAGCTCGCACATATGGCGAACGGCGCATATATGGAGGCGACACACTCGTGCACACACACACATAAACACACACAGATGGGTCATCTGACAGAGCTTTCAACATAAAGTGACCGGAACATATGCCTGTCAGCACATACTGACAATTAAGGGCCAGATTGTGATGGGAGACAGTTGGGTTCCTCTTTTTTTTTTTTTTTCCACCACCGAGCTCTGAAAGATGTTTCCCTCTTAATGAGACATTTATTTTACAATCGATTCTTAAAGGGGCCTCGTGCTTCCATTTAGCCATCAAAGGTTTACCGTGAAGGCGTTGTTCAGTCCGACTTTAAAGCTCAAGGTTCATCCTAAAGTCGGTGCACTGTTAAACACCAGCTCTATGGTGCATTTTAGGAACTAACTTAGAGCTGAACTTGGTGCTGATTGGCTCCTCTGGAATGCTAAATACTTCTAATCTGGGTTTTTTTTTTTCCAACATTTGACAAGAAAAGCCTCAGTTCACTCATTTAACAGATGTGGACCTCTGTGGCATTCTTCCTCCTTCTTCCGTTTCCTGGCTTCATTACCATTGTCATTTTTTCCAATAAGAATCAACAGCAACCTCACAAAAAGCCACACAGCAGACACAGGAAGGTGAAAGATATCCCTCAGTCACCTTTAGGCCATAACCAGAAGCATTTATGTGGCTGTTCAGGCCCTTCACTGACAATTCAGAGCATTTCTAGCAAAGGTATTTTTAGCTAATATGACTAACATATAATGGAGACCTGCAACCAGCAGCATTGACCAGGTTCCTGTCCCTGGGGGGGAACGGTTAGACCCTGAGTCAGACATACTGAGAATACCAATTTTCTTTCCAGTAAAACAATACCTTGATGATCTATTGATGATAAAGTCATCAGAAGTTTTATTATTTCCCAAAATCATTCAAGATGCAACATTTGAAGGTTTACAGAAGTAGCTCGGTAACAATGAAGCCAGACAATTTCTAGATAACAAAACATCAATACAGTGTTATCACTGATACGGTTTCTGGTTTATCTATACGCATCAGTTTCAAAGTCATGACTACCAAAGGTTGAGTCTGAAATAGGAGTGGGACTTAATGTGTTAAAGTCCCACCCCAAATATACTTTAACGCGTTAATTCTGAATACATAATTACAACAAAAATAACGTGTTAAAAAAATTAACGCATTTAATCGCAGTTTGCATCCAGACAACACGGATCGTTTGTCGGCGCCCGATTTCCACCGATCACACTGATGCACAAGATGCGTCAGCGCTACGCTAACAACAGCAAACATGGGGGAATCCGATGAGAGTGCATCACTCGAACTGATGGAGGGCAAGTTTCATTTTAGAAATCTGCCCAATGGAAGTCTTGACAAGAGTGTGGTTTGTGCAACTTGTGCAAAAAAGAGTTTGCATCCCACCGAAGTACATCGAGCTGATACCGGTACCACTTGAATGCAAAGCAGCGAGCACAGAAACCGCCGGAGCTGTTAGTGCTAGCGGTCCTGGTCTGGTGTCGGCAGCCCAGACTGGACCCAATGACTGGATTCAGAGCCAAAATTAGTGAGTCGACATCTGACAAACTCACAAATTCTCTTGCATAATGGATCGCTCTGGACTGGAGACGACTTACGGTGGTAGAAGATGAGGGTTTAGAAAATGTGCTACAAATTTTTTTTACGCATTATTTTTGTTGTAATTAACGCGTTAAAGTCCCACCCCTAGTCTAAAAGTGTGTCAGGAAGTGAGTTTAAACCATTAACTGTGTACAAAGATGGACAAACCCTCAGTGGCGTCACCTACAGGTTTCTCACAGAACAGTTTGAAGCTCAGTGTGGTGGCTCCGGCCATTTTGACAGAGCCTGACTCTTTTAACTTACAGTATGATCAAAGCGATGGGGCAGGAGTGGCACTGAGGTCGGTCGTGCAGTCAAACTTAAAGTGACAGCGGCCTTTAAGCTCACACAACTTTAACTCTTAATACTTTTTAAATGGGGCGAGTTACATGAAAATTCACCACCATGTAGTTGTCAGAAGCATGAAAGTTTGATACAGAGATAGAAATATTTTTTTGTAACAGGCTCTGACCATGTTTATTTCTGCTGTAGCGTTGGTCATTTTAACATTGGCGTCTGTGGGTATTGACTCACTTTTGGAGTCAGCTTCTAGTGGCCATTCGAGGAACTACAGTGTTTGACACTCCTGAGCTGGAGTCGTCTTTCAGCACCAGAGGTTGCTGCTTTGGTCAAATGATTTATGGCTGACAGTATTTCATGCATCTTGTGTGTAAGGCTGCATATGTTCACATTAACCAAACATCTGGGGGTGAGAGCTGAGCACACGATCTCTAGCAGCCCCCACCGTGGAAAAGACAGGACGTACAAAATGGATTCATGGCAGAAGGTATACATGGTGCACATACATATTTACTCTGATGCTACTTTTGTGATTTCGTACTGAAAGATGAGAGACTATAACTTGTGTAGTGGTACATGTACAAAGTGTTAAACTGAAAGCGGCTCTCCAAAAGATAGATGTACAAACGCCCAGACAGTAAACCGGCCTTGTGTGGACTCCAACGCAAACACTGCTACCACAAAACCCTCTGTTCTCTTCACTGTAGTTAACAGAGCTTCAAGGTCTCCAGAACAGAGTTTCATGCATACATAAAATATGAGCACTAATGACCAGTTTCACCATTACTGCAACGTGCAATTACCATCATAATGATTTGCCATTCATTTGCTTTCACAGCAATGTGAAGAATTGGGTTTAATTAATAATTTGCTAGTGAGGAATTAATTGGAGGATGCGGCTGTCGCAGCTGTGTGAATGTCCCCTGCCTTGCACGGAGGGCACAATTAAGTGATGATTGCCAGCCAGGGCTGCCATGTTGAAATGTGACCCGCTTTGAAGACCAAAAAACGAAGGAGGAGGACGAGAGTTCAGGAGAATGAGGCAACACTGACAAACAAATGGAGGGTGTTGGGTTTAAGGACTGTCACTGTGTTCGCGCCCACTGAGGCCGTCTACTGATGCTGAATGCTAATATTTGTTAAACACGATAACACACACAAACACCTGCGTTTGCATGTCCTCCAGCCGTATTTACATTAGATTTGTTCAACAGAATCTGTTCATAAATGACCCTCGGCCTCTTCCTCGTCACGAAAGGATTAACACGACCGAGGGAACGTTTCTGCCCTTCAAAATGTCGTATTATGTCTCTTGTTCAATTAATTAAGAAAAGTTTGAGCTTTGTGCTCAAAACTTTCCTCTAATTTTCAAGACAGAAGGAAAACTGCCTGCCTAGAACAAACAACAGGCTGAAATAGTTTGATTTGCACAGGATTACCGTCGTCATCTCCGTCACTGTCAGCACCAGAACATGGCAGATCAGTTTTTTTAGATTCAGACGGGACTAAAATCTCTGTCCACAATTATCATAAATTAGCAGATGTTCCTAGGTGAGGTGTTCAGACAAGGCTTTTCTCATACTCCCTAGCATGCATGACTTTGGGCTTTTATTAACACATTTAAGTAAAAACACACATTTTTCCAACCCTGTTCGATGTTTCTTTCCATACATTCTGTAATTGTTGAATTAAACTCATCGTTGTATTACGAGTCGCCCCACAGCACAGAAACATTAACAGCAAAACATCTGCATGGCTTTGTAGTTTGCAAGTCATTTGCATTGGAAGTGCTGCGTTCATGCATCACTGAGAGATCCTGAAATCTGAGGTGAACTCATACTTTTGTTGTAATTGGCTGAGCCTTTCCCTGTAAGGCCCACGGCCCTGTGAACAACCTGCATGTGATGTAGTTTTAGTATTGTGGTAAATTAGCGACTCTACTGTATGAAAGAAATGATGTTTCCAGCACACAGGTGGAGCCGCTGTGAGGTGACTGTAGTCAGGCATGAAGTGTTCAGACAGGACTGATGTTCAGAGGAACAGCAACCCAACTATTACCTACTGTGTTCCCTAAAACAAAGGAAACAAAGAGAGCTGGGATCCATGCTAAAGGCTAAAGGCTAACCCCTCCAGACCAGCAGGATCCATGCTAAAGGCTAAAGGCTAACCCCTCCAGACCAGCAGGACCGTCCTCCTGCTCTCCAATGTCCGCTCCCTCCACAACCAGCTGGACGTTTGCTGAGAGACTGATCTGGTCCTCGTTTTTATTTGGCCTCTGTCCTTCAAAGTCTTGGTCTCGTCTCGATGAAACAGTGTTGGGGATGACGTACGTGGTCTTGGACTTCCTCACCCTACCACTGGTCAGCTCTGGCCGAGCTGAACATCAACATTGCATGAACCTAACATGATCCGGCTGACCTCCTCCTCCAGACCGCTGATTGCATACAGTAAAGGCAGCGCAATAAAAACATAACCGCGTATCAAACGACACAATCAGGCCCAAAAAAAAATAAGCACAGATTCAATCAGAATTTTATTAAAAGCAAACAAAAACAGCCAGATTGTGTCCACCTGCTGCCAAATGGCGGTCGCTGACCTCAGCACAGCCAAACACAGAGGTAATAACCAGGCACACTCCCTGGAGGTCTCCTCTCTGTCCTCTAATCCATCTGAGACGAGCCGCATTGCTCCAGTGGAGACGAATAACCGCGGCGCTCAGTTTCAACACTCTCATAGGGGTCGCGTGTCAGGATCACACACCAGCAGCCGTTCTGTTTATTACACGAGTAACCTCGGACACGCCAAGAACAAAGAGAAAAGAGGAGAGGAGGGAAAAAAAAATGTCAAGATGTGGGATCAGCGGTTCACAAGTGGACACGCTCTCCTGGACAGACAAGTTGGAATTTGCCAGTTTGGTCACAAGGAAGGACTGAAAAACGCCGGCAGTGTTGCTTGGCTAGATTGTTTATTTTTGCCACTGGTCCGAGTCAGATAGAAATTTAAAAGGATTATGCACCTATCCAAACCCTCCTCTGTAATCCTTAAAGAGGACAACAAACACCTGAGGCACTACGCCTCCACAAAGTCCACAAAGATGGCTGTATACAGCGCTGACAGGATGTTTGTGACTTAAAAAGCTGCTTTCCTCATTTACATCTCTTACAAGTTTTTTTTTTTTTTTTTTCCACTCAAGGTCGGACATCTTCCCGTGGGGGAACTAGCAGCAGCACTGCAGATAAAAACGAGTCCAAGTTGTCTTCTCTGAAAAAAAAGCTGTCAGATATGAGGGCCAAGATTGGATGAACATGTCACGTCTTTAGAAGAGAGTTTCATGAAGTCATTGTTTGCTTTTCTGCTTTTAGAGCTCTTTTATGTGCTTGAGTGAATTAACACAAGCAGAGATTTGATGGGTAAATATTCCTTTGCGAGTCCTTCTGCTCAAAGTTTACGAGGAAGTGTTCGCTGTGAACAGACACATTTGTGCACACGCGGTAATTGGTATGACACTGACCTATAAAAACATCTTTGCACTTAAAAACCTCCACTGGTGTGGATACACAGTCGCCCTTGTAATTTCTCTGATGTTTCCTTTCAAGCAGCTTGTTTTATGGATCATGGAGAGGCTGCCGACCCAAACAGCTCCAGATACAATCAAGGGAGTGCACTCAGCTCCTTCTTCTTTTTTTCTCTTTTTTTCCTGACGATTTGTTGGAGGTTGGAGTACTGGTCTGTGCACTCTACTCAGCATCAAATTAAGGTAAAAGTAAGTGGCTGAGGCCCTGATTCAATTTTGACAGAAAAAATAGAGCCACATTCATTAAATTTCTAAATCTTCTTGACCTCTGAATGTCCCTGCTGGAACACAGCCTCCAAACCGGCCTCACATTAGCGACCCGTGTCCCCAGTGCAGCACAGCATGGTGCCAGTAAAGGCCACTGGCCTGCTGGAAACCACCGTCACTCTGCCTGGAGTGACTCAGCATTCTGAGCTTCGTGAGCAAAAACAGAAGATTACGCAGAATTTCGGAAAACTATTCTAAACTACAGACTCGATAATCCGACGCTAAATGTAAAACCTTCTTTTATGTCGGATAGCAAGGCTGTCGGATTGTCAAGACGGAGGTCCAGATACGAGGAGGGCTTGATGCTGGAAGGCTCATTAGTTGTTAATATTTATTGTTCATAGTTGTTATAAGCACCGTCACCTCGCAGCAAGAAGGTCGCCGGTTTGCGTCCCGGTGGGGGCACCGGGATCTTTCTGCGTGGAGTCTCCATGTTCTCCCCGTGCAGCGTGGGTTCTCTCCAGGTTCTCCGGCTTCCTCCCACACGGTCCAGAAACATGTTGAGGTTAATTGGTGATTCTAAATTGTCCGTAGGTGTGAATGTGAGTGTGCTTGGTTGTCTGTCTCTAAGTGTAGCCCTGTGATAGACTGGTTACCTGTCCAGGTGAACCTGCCTTCACCCTGAGTCAGCTGGGATAGACTCCAGCCCCCCATGACCCTGGTGAGGATTAAGCGGTGTATAGATGATGGATGGATGGATAGTTGTTATAATAACTAGTGTATTGTTAGAACACTACGCATCACTGGATGCACACCTAATTGACCGGCCACTTCCACCTCGTCGGAGCGAACCCTCGGGGTGGAAGCAGCCAGAACGTGAACAAGCACACCGGTCAATTAGGTGTGAAATCCAGCAATGCAAAGTGTATATGGACTGGTTACTATAACAACTATAAACAATAAATATGAACAACTAATGAGCCTTTCAGCATCAAGCCCTCCTTGTATCTGGACCTCCGTCTTGACAATCCGACAGCTTTGCTATCTGACATAGAAGAAGGTTTTACATTTATTGTCGGATTATCGAGTCCCGATTGTCCCACATTTTAATCCTGGAAGCTCCCAAGATACATGTTATGATTTGGTGCTATTAAAACAAGACTCAGAAGAACCTACTGCCATTTAATTTTTACTATCAAAGTATAGAAATAGAACTTCTTAATAAAAAAAAAAAACGCACAAGCATTCAGTGGAGCGGCTGGGTGGTGCAGTACCTCCTTGTTCCCAAACACCTTCTGTCACAGCGACAAACCACACCAGGGGGATGGCATTGTATTTAAAACCACAAACAACGCATTCAGGCAAAAATCACTGTCGACTAGTTGGACACTTCCATCAGTGCTCTCCTCTCTGTCTGAGGAGTCCCACATTAACAGTATCTTGTTTGTAATGCCACAAATGTTGGATTTTTTTGCAGCACTAACTAGCTGGTGTGTGTGTGTGTCAACTATATAATAATTTGTAATTGGTTTTAATATGTTATAGCAAGTTTTGGCAAAAGCTTCAAAGAATCTGACCTTTTAAATTCTCTACGAAAGAAAACATTGTTTTACCGGAAACATGTGCACTTAAGTTCTGCTCTAGCAGGTCTGCTTGTGTGTTTTGGGGGTTTTATGTGGTCTAAAAGTATCCACTCTGATACCTGCAAACTACCCAGGCATGTACAGATTGCATTTAAGCAGCTCACAAATAATAACATTTGTCACGGCTCTCCTGTTCAAGAGGAGCGCCGCCACTTCTCCATGAGAAAGAGTGGCATTTTTAATTAGAGCGAGCAGATGGCGTTGTGGCAAATCTGTATCACTGTTGACTCGTGGCAAAAAAATAAAACATGAACGGCTTACGCCATGACAAGGCTGAGTGTACAAAGCCCTGGTAGTGCCCCCTAGAGGCTGAAGTGGTTTCTACACCTAGCAGAAAATAACTTGGACTGGACCTTTGGTCAATTGTGATGCAGCCAAAGAAAAAATGAGTAAAACTTTAGAGGAATACAAATTTTAATCTCGACTGCAGATTGTTTATTGTTTCAAGTAGCATCATCGTCACTCTTATCTTTATAATTATGACAGCTCAGCATCTGGTTTTCCCATTTTATTTCCCATTTAAGTTGGTAAAGTGGCATTTATATGTTGCATTGTGGGTATTCTGAAGCAGCTTAACTGATTAGTTTGTTTGAGCTATTGATTCAAACAAAAAAAGTGTTTATATTGAGTGAAATATCCATCTGAAAACTCCATGTTTTACTAGTTACACCTTTCTCTATTCATTTTCAGGGATTTTGGTTTGGCACACAGATGTACTGAATTAATACAGCCATGTATTACAACATCTTTTGTAAACGCAGACTAACAAACAACTCGATCTTCAAGACCCTCCACTGATGACAAAGTCCACCGTTAGGGAGCACTTGGGTTTCTCAGGTAACTACAATGACGACCAACAAAGACAGTGGATCAGATGAAAGCTACTCGTCGGCCCATCCAGCTCCTTGTGGCGCTGACTCTTCCTAACGAATCTGGGCATTTGTAAAGCAGCAGACATGTGAGAATATGGGTTTTAAACATAAGCAGAAAGAAATCCAGCTGCGTTATGAGGTTCTTTCTCATCCACATGTCAGCCAGCAAGTCATCACAACCCTGTACAAACACAAGCTAGCGTTCTGTACAAACCATCCAATGCATCTGCCGTCGATCTCACAGCAGATGGTTGAACACAGAGGGTTATTGAACGTTACCTGACACTGGATGGATATTTTGCATTTTCTTATTTGATGAAACAGATGAAAGCTGCTCATTATAGCACAAATATAGCTCATCTTAAGCACAGTTGATTATCTAAACGCTGCACCTTAATGGGTTTTATTTGATTATTTAAATCTAACTTGTAGCAGCATTGACAGACTTCTTAAAGTAGGACCACCATAGTCTATTCAGCAAACTGGAAAAAAATGGAATAAAGAAGAGTTTAATGTTTTGAATTGGTTGTTTATCTTAAACTGAAAACGTACCGGACCAAGACCTTAACATCGCATAAATATGGTACCAACACACCTCTAGAGTCACTCACTGGAGTTCAAGAGGCTGAAGTCACAATGACCAGTTCAAGCTGGAGCTGCAACAAACAATCATCTACCTGTAAAACCATCCATCCATCCATCCATCATCTTTAAAAAATACGCCAAAGGAGCTTGGTAGCAACCTGACATTCACAACGTAGCATTGCTCTAAAGCACACTGTCTATTTTACTCTAACTGGAACCATTCATCCATCATCTATACACCACTTAATCCTCACCAGGGTCATGGGGGGCTGGAGTCTATCCCAGCTGACTCAGGGTGAAGGCAGGTTCACCTGGACAGGTAACCAGTCTATCACAGGGCTACACTTAGAGACAGACAACCAAGCACACTCACATTCACACCTACGGACGATTTAGAATCACCAACATGTTTGTGGACTGTGTGAGGAAGCCGGAGAACCCGGAGAGAACCCACGCTGCACGGGGAGAACATGGAGACTCCAAGCAGAAAGATCCCGGGTGTCCTCACCGGGACACGAACCGGCGACCTTCTAGCTGTGAGGCGACGGTGCAGAAGAGCAGAAGAAGATGAGAGGCAAGAAAAACAATGGTGGGGGAAGGTGTTGTATTTAAAGTCCAGGTATCAAACCAGGGACTCAACGCTGATGACATTTGCTCTCGTGTTTGCACCTTGACCACTTCGCTACCCGTCTGCTCAGTTTGAAAAACAAAAATGAAACCTTAAATCTGAATATGCTCTGGCTTCTTTACTCCTCTGTGACCTTAAAACGAATAACTTTGAATTGTGGATGAAAGTCATTTGAGGATGAGAAACACTGATTAACATTTTTCATTACTTTCTGACATTTTATGTAGCAGACAACTAATTGAATAACTGAAAAGAAAAGAGAAAAAAAAATCCACTGATTCATTGACAGTGAAAGTAATTGTTAGTTACAGCCATGCCAGTGCCATCTCTTGGTGTAAACTCTAAACTCTACTGTTGTACTCACAGGAAGCCTGTCTCCAGTGCCGAGTAAATGCAGGGAATGTAATAGGATGCATAGCAAATCTTGTTACCTATGTAGTGAGGAAAGAGGCTCGCAGCGAGTACACCACGGAGTGTCTTTTGCAGCAGCAGTCATGTAGGATTATGTCACAATGTGCACCATTTCTTGTTCAGATGTTCCTTTAAAGCACCACTCTGCATCCTGCACTTATACATGCCAGAAAGATAAATGATTTTTTAAAAAGGCAGGTGTGACTCCAGCGAAGCTCAAATGGAACAAGTGGAGCATATAAAGCAGGAAAGAGGGGGGGAAAAAAAAGGTAAAAGCAAGATGTCCAACTAAATGCCTGAATGTATGAAACGAGGCGCCGCCGAGCGTATCCGTGCTGCTCCCCGTTTCCACAGTCCAGTGATGGATGGAAGTCAGCAGATTGCTGCAGCCCCAACCAATTCATCCAGGAGTGTTGTGACATCTATTTCTAATGGCATCTGTGTTCCGCGAGAATCAAACCTAACACCGTCTGACAGAAACATATGTCTCCATTGTGCCTGTATGACTCCGGCTCTCCGGGCTCGACTCTACTGTAGGGATGAAAAGGGAAGCGTTGTTTCGCAGGTACTGGCTCAGACGTGCAGCTCTCTGATGTGCCTGCTGCTGACTCCTTATTACCGGCAGAAAGGGGTTAACATCAAGAATCCTTCACTTCACATCAGATGCTTTATTGTGCAGTAACTGGTGCTGCAGCAGCTCTGTCTCCGTCAGACGCTTCGGAGGTAAATGTTAACTGAAAAACTTGTTGAACTGCAGCGACGGCTTCGAGCAGAACGCAACTATTTGTTTTTTATTTCACTAAAAAAAGGCCTTTGTCAGAGCATTATGGTTTATGTTAGGGATTGGGATGCTGCTTTTCTATAAATTACTTTGGAAGATGGAAGTGATATTTACTCCCCGGATGTCTTTTCCACTTATTAACTGTCTTTCACTCTATTATCACCTCCTCCTCCCCACCACCACCACCACCAACGCTGACTGTAAACAGAGCTGCTGCACAGCAAACAGGTATTTGATGTGGAAGAATATAATTTCAAGGTGGAAATTTGTTTAAACTCCAGCGTCTCCCTTCCTGGGAATTAGAAAGCTGCTAATCAAAACAATTTTAATGTATTTTTTTTGTACGTGTGAGGCAGCAGCGTCATCTAAGGCCAACAGGAGAAGCTCGTACATGTGGGATTTATGTGTATTTATGTATGTAGGATGTTTGGTAGCTATTCAAAACGATCACCACGTTAAACTGAAAAAGTTTCCGACTGGGCAGAAGTTTCGCGTCACTTTGGGTCGGTCTGTCGGATGTATTGCAGCGAAAATGTTTACAGACAATCGTGGTCCTGAGAGGATGAATCCACCCGACTCCGGTGATCCGCCGACACTCTGGAAAATCTCAGGATCTAACAGATGGATTGGCACAACATTCGTAAGGACAAGCGCTGCAGATTAACTCAGGCTGTCAAAGATGTAATCCTCGGATGGCATTTTTATTCCCCACATACGTCGTATCTGACCATCTCTGGACCTCAGGCCACATCCAGACTGAAACAGCGAGTCAGTCAACACCCCATCATGCTATGAATAGGCCACATCATGTAATGAAGTCTAATAGGTTTTTTTTTAGTCATGAAATTGTGAGCAGAGGTTGACTGTAAAGGTTACTGACATCAATCCTGTCCCCAAGATAAATGTGGTTTAACCATAGACTGTATAAAAGATGGAC